>NC_134021.1:26287500-26295000 GCF_040712315.1 Castanea sativa | reverse complement strand
CTCACAATTTTTCAAGTCATTTTCTCTTTTCAGTTTCACTTGATCTTCATACACTTGTCTCGGAGTCAACGGTACAAGAGTAATGGTTTTACTATCTTTAACAAAAGAATACCTATTCTAAAACCCATCATGATTGACTCTCCTGTCAAACTGCCATGGCCTGCCCAATAAAATGTGACCCGCTTGCATTGGAACAACATCACAAAGTACTTCATCCTTGTACCTCCCAATTGAAAAAGAAACCAGTACTTGCTTATTTACCTTAACTTCTCCACAATCATTCAACCACTGCAACTTATATGGTCTAGGATGTTTCAAGGTAGATAAATTCAATTTTTCAACTAAAGTAGTACTAGCCACATTAGTACAGCTCCCCCCATCTATAATCATACTACATACCTTGTTGTTGACGTGGCATCTAGTGTGAAAAATGTTCTCCCTTTGTTGTTCCATGTCATCCTCTTTGACTTGGGCACTTAAAGCACGCCTTGCAACAAGCGACTCACCCTCCACTGGATACTCCACTTCTTCATCACAAGCATCCTCAAGTGATGGAATCTGGTCATCATCTTCCTCGCTTTCAGTTTCCACCTCTCCATCAATACGTGCGATCATGGTCCTCTTATTTGGGCATTGTGAAGCAATATGACCTACTCCCAAACAACGAAAACACTTAATATCACGATTACGAGTCTGGGATTCAGTTTTACCTTTGTTGACACTGGGAGCTTCATCTCTCCTTTTTTGTGGTTCGGATTTGGACTTGAAAACAGCCCCTTCGTCTTTCCTCCCAATTGACCTCCATTAAGTAGAGGAGCCCGGATTTTGAAATGACCGAGTTCCTTTCCTTTTAAGCTGTCGTTCCACCTTTATTCCCATGTGCACCATGTCCTCCAACTCCACGTAGTGCTGCAACTCCACCACGTTGGCAATGTCACGATTCAGCCCATTCAGAAACCTTGCCATGGTAGCTTCTCTATCCTCCTCTACATTTGCCCGAATCATGGCAATCTCCATCTCCTTGTGGTAGTCATCCACGCTCCTATAGCCTTGAGTAAGACTCTGTAATTTCTGATACAAGTCCCTATAGTAGTGACTAGGAACAAACCGCCTTCTCATGATTGCCTTCATTTCCTCCCAACTCTCAATAGGTCTCTCACGGTTTCTCCTTCTGTTCATCACAAGTTGATCCCACCATATAATAGCATAGTCAGTAAACTCAATGACAGCGAGTTTTACCTTTTTCTCCTCGGAGTAGTTGTGGCACTCAAAGATTAACTCCACCTTCTTCTCCCACTCCAAGTATGCTTCTGGATCATTTCTCCCTTGGAATGCGGGTATCTCTTCATTTTTATATTTCCTAGGTTCCTATCAGTCCCATCTTGCCATCTTGGATCTCTTCGGAAACCTCCACCACGCCTTTCTCTCCTTGGCACAAACCTGCCTTCATTGTTCAGTGAAGCTTGATCTTCTTCATCTTCAAACTCATCCTCGTGGTAGTCATCAGAATCATTCATGTGAGAACGCCTTTCTCGCCTTCTAGCATTAGGGCCTCTTTGGGGACGCTCCTCACGCAAAGTAGCAATAACAGTGTCTTGCCTATCCATCCGATCCCGAATCTCATTAAACACCACGTTCATGCGTTCAAATTGTTGTTGCATAGCCTGTAAAATGATGGCCGACTCCTCCCCTCCTTCCCTGTTTGATGTTTCACACCTGAAAGACATACTTTTGAAACAACAAAGAATTGTTAGAAATAATTCCTCACAACACTCCCTCACGTGTTTGCACTCAAATTATGTCACTTCCACTCGTGTTTCACTCTTAAATTGGCTTTTTCCCGATATTAGTCTCACACTCTCTTGCCTTTTTCCACTCGTAGCTTCACCTTTTCAGTTCTGCAATGACCTAATAAACTTGATCAAGAAATTCAACTTATAGTGTAAAAACAAATACCAACAGCAAGAAAATATGACAGAAACACTAAATCAAAGGAAGAGGACAAAAGAAAACGATATTCTGGTCTGAGAGATTTGAAACTACAAATAAATTTTTTTTTTTTTTTTTTTTTTTTCAGATGTATTTTTTTTCACTTTTTTTTTTTTTTTTTTTTTTTTTTTGGGAACTGGGTGCACGATTTTAACCTAGTGCACTTCAACAAAAACAAAAAAAATAAGAACGATGAATGAAGAACACAAAAGGAATAGGATAGGATGGTAACACGAAATATAAAATAAAATAAAATAAAGGGATAGAAAACTGATTTTAGAACCTGTGCTCTGATACCAAATGATGCGAACCTCAATCGACACGCTTTGAGACCCAACAAAAATATTGGAATATTTTACCCAGGAAAGCTAAAAATCAGATTTATGATAGAAACCCTGACCCAACGTTTATAATCGAAACGCGAACCAAAGGTATAAATTGACCTTGACCCAATGATTATAAAGAATCACGAACCAAAGGTATAAAGTTTGAACGCCACAAGGAAGAATCCTTGATAAGTTCACAGTTCTTGAAGAACCAAAAGAGAGCAAAGCCTCACCTTTTCTGAATTTTATTCAACAATATTCTGAAAAACGTTTACAGACTTCAGAGCCTATTTAAGGACTCCACAAAACTTGACAGACAAGAAAATATATTCTGAAATAACTCCTAATTGATACCTTACCATATCAGGAATCAAGTTTGACCTAAAAAGCATTAAATGCACCTAAAAACAAGGAAAATACCTAAAAAACGTACTAAATAATAAAACCCTAAATATAAGCTGATTTGGTCTGAAATTAGCAGATCCAAAATAGGAAAAAATCTGCCTTAACTGATACAGAGCAGAAAAGTCAATCAGCCATTAATTCATGCCATAAATCACTCCCAATTAAGTCAGATCAGCCCTAAATAGCTTGAATTAAATTTACAACACTTTCATCTTCCTTTGGGCCAAGCTTGGAACATCCTGCGTTAGAATCAACCCAAATCTCTTGAATCAGCCCATTAAGTGCTTCTTGGATCTTCTTGGATCTTGCTCTTGTAATAGGCCCAACTGGAACATGCAATGGATCGTTGAATGCTTGTTGATTCTCATCATCTCACCTCTGTTGACATTTCACTCACAGACCTAAACCAATCTAAGGATTGACGTAGTAAAGGACTAAGATCAGCCAAGACCAACCCTAGAGTGCTACCCCCAAGAGCGAAGGACCCAACCTCCAGACAACTACTGCCGGACCTAGGAAGCGCCCCTAAACAAGCGAAAAGAAAGGAAACGAATGGGCAGTGGCACCTAACCTCAGAATACTCATACATCAAAAAAGGAAAGAAAATATATAAGCTCCTATTTGAAGCAAAATGAAGCAAAACCAAGTAAGGGGAAGAAAGGAAAAGTTTTGTGCCAAAAAAAGAAAGAGCGGGGCGGCCAGATCTTAAAGAAAGGAAGAGCCATGGAAAGGAGGAATCGCAGAAGATGAAGAAAACATAGAGGCGAGAGAGATAGCAAAAGTGAAGAAAGGCAAGGGAAAAAGTACAGGCTGGCCTGGAAGTTATCTCACGACTCATACCAATTGTAAGGCCAACTCGCCAGAATGCCTTGTTTGTATGAAAATTGACTTTTCACATTCCATCTCATACCCTACTATAAATACCCTTATTTCCACGAAATGTAGGTGTGACTATTCAGAAAGAAAAACCCAAAGAGAGGTTTCTACAAACACACCCACCTCATTAGAGAGAGAGCTACTCATTCTTAGAGAGAAATCTTTGTAGTCTCTTCTCATTCCCTCTCCCATTGTTATACCCATTGAGAGGAAATTTGTATCCAAATACTACCTATACCCATTTAGAGTGTTAAGTGTTTTTGGAGTTTTGGGAAGTATTGAAAGATGTCAAGGATGGCGGATGCAATATGGAGCTTATTGCAGGATCCGGTAAGAGCTAGAGAATACAAGGTTTGTCGTAACCCTGTTGGAGCAAGAAGCTTGGAGGGCTTAGGTGCATTAGGTAGATTAGGCTTAAAGGGTCTTTTGCTATTCATGTATCCCAACTAATTTTCTAGTGAATCATTTACCGCTTGGAAGGCGGCGGAGAGGTTTTTTGCCGAGGTCTTCAGTTTCTTCTTCAATAACACATCGCCATGTTATCTTTGTGTTTTCATCTCTCTTCCTTTACTCCTTACCTTTTAATTGTTGCTGTGTTTTTGATTAACTATGGTTTAGAGTGTTTTACCAATTTGGGTTTAGCTTATATTCATCATTCCGAACATATATTGTTTATGTATAAGCTTGTGTTGGTAATTTTGTATTTGGGGGTCTAAATGTTCATTAGTGTTTTATACACTATTTGAACTTTCACATGCCATGTTGTCACGTCGCCATAAATACGATAGAAACAGAATCAATAAGGGCACACTAAACATTGGGCGACTCTCCATATTCCCCGGTTCGTCAAACGGCTTGGCGACCAAGGAATGGGGGGCAACTAATGAGCCCGAGGGCATCGTTCGTCCAAACACAGCTAAGGACGAGGAACGAGCCATAAATGCCACCATTATTAGCCAAGCCATAATGTTTAGACAAAGTAAATAGACAGCTTAGAGGCCTCCATATGCATGCATTAAGTGTCTAGAGATTCCATATCCACACATTGAATGCCAAGGACGTTACCTAGGAGAAAAATCAAACTACCATTAATGGTGGTTCCAAAGATAGGGGTACGATCACAGATTTATTCTCACCAGACAAAACTTTCCAATTCTCTCTCTCTCTCTCTCTCTCTCTCTCTCTCTCTCTCTTTATAATCGGAGGCTTACCGGCAGGCACCACACCAGTTACCCATTTCTTACCTCCCCTTGTGATCTTGCTGGTTACATTGGAGCTATCTGGACGACTTCAACAATTGACGATTTTGGCATCATCAATTGTAATCTTACATTAATGTAATCTCAATACAAGAATACAACATTACATTGTTTAGGAATATGATGAGATTAAGATGATGTGATATATTTTGTAATTTTAGATTAATGTTAAAAAAAATAAAATAAACCAATAATTTTAATGTCACATCATCGTAATGTGCATCACATTAAGGGCACATCACAATGAAGCAAATGCTCCCCTAGAATTGTGTTCACATGTGATTATGGTCACCAAAATCAATCATTGAGAGCATACTACCACTCGATATATCTCATCACCCAGCTGGGGATGCTTGATCACACTTTTATGGTTTTGAAGTTCTTTGTCTATCTCTTTGACGTGTAACTACTTCACATACAATATCCAGATTTAAGTGATAGTCATGGGTTCTAGTTAGTTCGACTGGTAAAGTCTTTGATAATTGAATAAGAAATCTAGGATTCAATCTCCGTCTACACTAAAAAATTATTAGTGTTTTGGTCTAATGATAAAAAGTTATATTATCAGGAGTGAACAACATACATTGAAATTCTCTAAAGAAAAGAGTTAAGTGATAGTCCAATAATAAATGCAATATTTTGTGGTACCAAATGGTAATTCCGACCTCCCATTTCCCATTACTAATTGAAGCCAGTTAAAAATTTTATCTACAGTGTAAATATAAATTTTGAAAATTAAGAAGATAAGTAAAACTACCATAAGTCACGTTAACAATGGTAAAAGAACAGTATAAAATGCTCAGAACGAGAAATATAGTGCACAGCAGGTTGTATGTTCAATAAATTATATGAAAGCATAGCTTACAAGATTGGATTTTTCTTAGACTACATATAAACGTAATATAAAAACATAATCTGATACAGTGATACTTTTGAAGTATGTGCTCGCTTAGATCGATCTTTCTAGATGAGTTTGAAACTTTCATTCAAGGGTTTCATTTCATGGGGAAAATGGGCAAATGCCCATTTCGCGCAAAATATACAGTGTTTTGCCTCACTTTTCAAACTAATTAGGGAAATGTCCCTTTTTTGTAACTCGATTTTTGAACAATCGAGTTCTAACAAACTGAAAATTTAAAAAAAATAAATAATATTGCTGGAACTTGAGCTCCATGAACTCGAGTTCCATGCAATTTTTTAAAGCCCTATAGTATCGTTTTAAAGCCCTATAGTGGTGTTTTAAAACATGCAAGTTTTTTTCTTAAGTTTGATCGCTCCATAGGGAGCCCTATAGTGGCGTTTTAAAGCCCTATAGTGGCTTTTTAAGGCATGCAAGTTTTTTCTTAAATCTAATCGCTCCATAGGAAGCCCTATAATGGCGTTTTAAGGCCCTATAGTGGCGTTTTAACATGCAAGTTTTTTTCTTAAGTCTGATTGCTCCATAGGGAGCCCTATAGTGGCGTTTTTTATGGAACTCGAGCTCCCTAAACTCAAGTTCCATCCAATTTTTTTGTTTTGCTTTTTTTTTTTTTTTTTTTTTTAAAGCATTACCTATACCTACATTTCATGGAGGCCTATAGTGGCGTTTTTTATGGAACTCGAGTTCCATGCAAATTTTTTTTTTTTAAAGTTTGATCGCCCTATACTCGATTTTCTACAAATCAAGTTTTACATTAAAACTCGAGTTTGAGAAAATTGAGTGACAAAAGAGGGGCATTTCCCTAATTAATTTGGGAAAAGTGGCAAAACGCTGTATATTTTTGCTCGAAATGGGCATTTGCCCATTTTGGCATTCATTTCATCTATTTGTCTCTTTCTTTCAGCTCTAACATACAACTTATCATAACTATTTTTTGACCATAGAATATTACATATTACCTAATTAGATAAAGTAAGTGCATATAATCTCTGAGATTTCTCTTTTTCTTTCCTATAGATCTCTACCTATCTCAGGCCTTAACGAGTCTACTAGCCAACATGGAACGGAATCAAATTTTCCCTTGCAAGTGACAACAAATGATGAGAATCAACAAGCATTCAAGGATCCATTGTGATGAGAATCAACAAGCATTCAAGGAGGTGTTTGAACGCATGAACGTGGTGTTTAATGAGATTCGGGATCGGATCGATAGGCAAGACACTGTTATTGCTACTTTGCGTGAGGAGCGTCGTCAAAGAGGCCCTAATGCAAGAAGGCAAGAAAGGCGATCTCACATGAATGATTCTGATGAATATCACGAGGATGAGTTTGATGATGAAGGAGATCAAGCTTCACTGAGCAATGAAGGCAGGATTGTGCCAAGGAGAGAAAGGCATGGTGGAGGTTTCCGAAGAGATCCAAGATGGCAAGATGGGACTGACAGGAACCTAGGAAACATAAAAATGGAGATACCCACATTCCAAGGGAAAAATGATCCAGAAGCATACTTGGAGTGGGAGAAGAAAGTGGAGTTAATCTTTGACTGCCACAACTACTCCGAGGAGAAAAAGGTAAAACTCGCTGTCATTGAGTTTACTAACTATGCTATTATATGGTGGGATCAACTTGTGATGAACAGAAAGAGAAACCATGAGAGACCTATTGAGAGTTGGGGGGAAACGAAGGCAATCATGAGGAGGCGGTTTGTTCCTAGTCACTACTATAG
>NC_134021.1:26265000-26282500 GCF_040712315.1 Castanea sativa | reverse complement strand
CGTTTTCTGCATAGTTGTTGAAATTATTGTTTGATAAAAATTGATATTGATGTTATGATGTTGTTTAAATTTTAGTTTAAGTTTGTTATACTGAACTTTAAGGCTATAGCATCAATTTAATTCAATTTTGATATCAATTTATGTTCATTATGATATGTTGGTTGTTTTGAACATGAAAATGTTTAAAAATTGTCTTAGAAAAAATTCTGAAAAATTCAAAATTCGCGAAGCTCAAGCAATCGAGAATTTGTCGAGAATCTATCGAGCTGATAGAAGATTTCTCGATTGGTCGAGCATCTGTCGAGGGTCAATCGAGGACTGAAGGTTCAGATTTTATCTAAGTGTTTTTTACCCATATAAAGAGCAAGGTTATGTGTAATTTGTTTATGAATATTTTATATTTAAAAACCTTTAATTTAAAACATCTAGTGGGAGAGAGATACAAGGGTTGGATCTCACAGCCTCCATTGACGGTTTATAGTAGAATGATTAAGCACCTCGCCTTGGCGTATATGCCTTGCTCCCTTCGGAGGGTGTTTAATTCATGCTACTACAAATTAAACTTCTTAATGATGGATAATGTGTGTTTTTACATTAAGAACAACCACGCTACCATGGAGTTACTTAATGACTCACATAGAATTCAGTCAATGGTTTACACTAGACTAAGTTTAATGTTAATCTCCCTTCGGAGCTATGTCATTATTACTTAGAGGCTAAAGAAAAAATGGCTTATTATTAGTGCTTGATAAGAGTTATCATGATAGCACTAATAATGAGAATAGTTCTCAATCAATCATAGAGTTTTTAATTTACTTGCTTCCAAGAAATTTTAAACATGGGATTGAGCTGTCGTTGCATATATTATTTCATGGTTTTATTAAGGGTCCACATTATATGCTATATGCTAAATTGATAATGTCCAGTTTACTTATTATATTCACGTTTATTATTTTCAGATTTGAACATGGCGTCATTTAGCCCACTTGTTTCTATTCTTAATCAAAACAAACTGACTGGATCCAACTATGTTGACTAGAAAAGAAATTTGAATATTGTTTTAACTGCTGAAGAGCACAAATATGTGCTTACTCAACCATGTCCTAACTTTCCTTCATTAGATGCTCCTCTTGAGGAAAAACAACGATATGATCGTTGGTAGAAATCTAATGAAATGGCCAAGTGCTATATCCCAACATCTATCTCAAATATTCTACGGCATCAAATGCAGGATGTAGAACTAAGTTCGGACATTATGCATAGTCTGAAGGAGATGTTTGGTGAGCAAGGCCGTTCAGCAAGGCAAGAAACCATGAGGCAAATTTATAATACCAAAATGGCTGAAGGTAGTTCAGTGAGAGAGCATTGTCTTACAATGATCTCTAATCTGAATACATTAGAGGTTTTAGGTGCCGACATTGATGGAGAATCCCAAGTGGATATGATACTCCAGTCACTACTGGAATCATTCGAGGAATTCAGACTGAATTATAATATGAACAAAAAGATTTATTCTTTATCTGAATTAATGAATGAGTTAGTGGTGGCGGAAGGAATCCTTGGTACTTCTAATGTTGAAGCCAATGTGGGTGAAGCTTCTACTTCTCAACCTAAGTCGAAAGGTAAGGGAAAGAAAAAGAAGAAAAAGGACTTCACTAAGCAGGATGGTAAGCAAATTGCCTTGGGAGTTGCCGACAAAGGAAAGAAGCTCAAAGGAAAGTGTTTCCATTGTGGTGAGAAAGGACATTGGAAGAGAAATTGTCCAAAGTTTAAGGCTGACAAGAACAAGGGTATGAAAACTTCCTTTCTTCTTGAAATATGTTTGGTACAGAATCCCACAGATTCCTGGTGTGTGAATTCAGGTTGTACTAATCATATCTGCAATTCTTTACAGGGGTTTCAGGAGACCAAAAAGCTGAGTGAAGGGGAATTGTTTCTTACTTTGGGTGATAGGAGCAGAATTCCGGTTGAAGCTGTTGTTATTGCAAAATTGTCTGTTTGTACCTAACGTTCGTAGGAATTTAATTTCTGCAACTTATTTGGGTAAACATGGATATTGTATTATCCTTAAAGACAATGTTGTAACAAAGAAGGGTAAAGTGTTTATCTATTCTAGCAATATTGTGGATGGTCTTCATATTTTAACTCCTAATAAGCATGAATTACATAATTCTGAATTAGATAATAACTCTCATGTAAAATTGTTAAAGAGAAAGTATCCTTCTAGTGATGCATATCTTTGGCACTTGCGTTTAGGTCAAATTAATTCAAATAGAATTCAAAGACTGATCAAAGATGGACTCTTAGAATCCATGGACATTGATGAATTTCCAGTTTGTGAATCTTGTTTGGAAGGTAAAATGACTAAGCAACCTTCTAATGCAAAAGGCAGAAGAGCTCAAGAGTTACTTGAATTAGTTCATACAGATATATGTGGTCCTATGGCAACCCAAGCAAAAGGTAGTTATGAGTACTTCATCACTGATGTAGGACACAATTTATTGTTTAATTATTGTAATTTATTAATTTTGGTATTTTTATGTAAAAAAACGTTATTTTTGGTTTTGGTGATTTATTTCCTTGTTTTTAGGTGCATTTAATGCTTTTTAGGTCAAATTTGATTCTAGATATGGTAAGGTATCAATTAGGAGTTATTTTAGAATATATTTTCTTGTCTGTCAAGTTTTATGGAGCCCTTAAATAGGCCCTTAAGTCTGTAAACGTTTTTCATATAATATTATTGAATAAAAATCAGAAAATGTGAGGCTTTGCTCTTCTTTTGGTTCTTCAACAACTGTGAACTTATCAGGGATTCTTCCTTGTGGCGTTCAAACTTTATACCTTTGGTTCGTGATTCTTTATAATCATTGGGTCAAGGTCAACTTATACCTTTGGTTCGCGTTTCGATTATAAACGTTGGGTCAGGGTTTTTATCAAAAATCTGAATTTTAGCTTTCTTGGAAAAGTATTCCAATATTTTTGTTGGGTCTCAAAACGTGTCGATTGAGGTTCGCATCAATCACTTTCACGGATGATTACTCAAGATATGGTTATGTGTACCTAATGAGACGGAAGTCTGAAGCCTTTGAAAAGTTCAAAGAGTTTAGTGCTGAAGTTGAGAATCAATTAGGAAAATGCATAAAGGTCATTCGACCTAATCGAGGTGGCGAATACCTTCTTAGGGATTTCAAGGATTACCTAACTCAGAATGGGATTGTATCCCAATTAACTTCACCTGGAGCTCCTCAACAAAATGGTGTAGCGGAGAGAATGAATAGGACTCTTTTGGAAATGGTTAGGTCCATGATGAGTTATTCAACTTTACCAAATTCTTTTTGGGGGTATGCCTTAGATACAACAATACTTCTTTTGCATTTAGTTCCATCAAAATCTGTTCCCAAAACTCGCATGGAATTGTGGAGTGGGCGTAAGCCTAGTATGAGGTATCTTCACATTTGGGGTTGTCCAGCACTTCTGCTAAAGGAGAAGCTTGATAAGTTGGAACCAAAATCAGAAGTATGTTTGCCTGTGGGTTATCCAAAAGAAACTAGGGGTTATTTATTCTATAATCGAAATAATAACAAAGTTTTTGTTAGTACAAATGCTAGATTTTTGGAAAATGACTATATGAATAATTTTACTCCTAGAAGTAGAGTTGTATTGGCTGAAATGAATGAATTTGTAAATCAACAACCGTTGGACAAAACTAGTGATGATGTGGTTGTCTTGGATACACCACAAGATATTACTTATGAGTTGTCTAGTACACAGGTGCCTCGTCGTAGTGGGAGAATGTTTCGGCCTCCTGTGAGATTCATAGGTTTGGGAGAAACTTATGAAGTTATCTCAGAAGAGGCTGAATCGGATCCGTACACTTATGATGAAGTAATAAATGATATAGATGCACATCATTAGGTCCAAACTATGAAATCTTAATTAGATTCCATGTATTCCAATCAAGTTTAGGATCTTGTAGAGGCACCTAACGACATTACACCTGTTGGTTGCAAATGGGTTTACAAGAGGAAGAGAGGGATAGATGGAAATGTTGAAACCGTTAAAGCAAGACTAGTGGCGAAAGGATATACACAAAAAGAAGGCAATGAATATGATGAAACTTTTTCGCCAGTTGTCATGCTTAAATCTATCAGAATTCTCTTATCCATTGCTGCTCATTATGATTATGAGATTTGGCAAATGGATGTCAAGATTGCATTTCTTAATGGCAATCTTGAAGAAGAAATCTATATGTTGCAACAGGAAGGTTTCATAGCAAAGAACCAAGAGCACATGGTGTGCAAGTTGAAAAGATCCATTTATGGACTTAAGCAAGCATCTAGATCATGGAACATCAGATTTGATCAGGCAATCAAATCATTTGGTTTTGGACAAAATCTTGATAAACCATATGTGTACAAAAGACATCAAGACAAAGTAGTAATGTTGCTAGTGCTTTATGTTGATGACATTCTACTCATTGGAAATGATGCAGGAGTAATGTCATCGGTTAAAGTATGGTTGTCAAGCCAATTTGATATGAAGAACTTGGGTGAGGCTAACTTTATTCTAGGGATCAAGCTTTGGCGAGATTGCAAGAATAAGATGTTAGGTTCGTCACAAGCTGGATATATAGATAAGGTTCTAGAACGGTTTAGCATGCAAAACTCCAAGAAAGGATTGCTTCCTTTTAGACATGGAGTTCCTCTGTCTGATGACCAAAGGCCTAAGACTCAAGATGAAGAAAATTTGATGAGACAAGTTCCTTATGCATCTGCTGTGGGAAGTCTCATGTATGCCATACTTTGTACTAGACCGGATATTTGTTATTCAGTAGGCATGGATAGCCGATATCAATCAAATCCAGGACCAAAATATTGGCAAGCTATAAAGCATATTCTCAAGTATCTACGAAGAACGAGAGATCATATGCTTGTTTACCGTTGTGAGGATTTGATTCCCATTGGCTATACAAATTCAGATTTTCAGCCGGATCTAGATTTCAAAAAATCCACGTCGGGATGTGTTTTCATCTTGGGAGGTGGAGCCATAAGTTGGAGGAGTGCTAAGCAATCTTGTATTGCTGACTCCACCATGGAAGCCGAATATGTTGCTGCTTGTGAAGCAGTAAAGGAGGCTGTTTGGCTTAAGAAATTCCTTTCCGATCTTGGTGTTCTGAGAATTGAGCAAGTTCCTATTACATTGTTTTACGACAATAGTGTAGTGGTTGCACAATCCAAGGATCCAATGAATCACAAGAAAGGAAAGCACATAGAGAGATAGTATCACATCATTCGATACATTGTTACTCGTGGAGATGTGGTTGTAGCAAAAATTGATGGTGCAAATAATCTAACAGATCCCTTTACTAAAGCCTTGCCCCAAAGACTTTTGAGGCACATTTGGAGGAGATGGGAGTTAGATTAGTGCACAATAGTCTTTAGGGCAAGTGGGAGATTGTTAGGATGTGTGCCCTTAAATCCTATTGTATGATGCTATGTATGTTATTATGTATGACTTAATGTTGTGATTAATGAAGTAGTTTTATTTTATCTAAAATAATGGTAACATGAATATTGAGACATTATCATATAGCCTATGAGATGCATTGTATGTGATTTATGTGATTTAGTCACAAAAGATGTAAATCACAAGTTCCTTGTAAACTCAAAATGTAGTTCGTAGTCGGTGATGAAATTGGGCATTTCATCTGCAAGACTATAACATATCAACTAAGATGATTTGTCTTTATAATGGAAATGAAAATTTCTAGTTGATATGTTGATATTTTTTAAGAGTTAAAACATATTGAACTGGACCACAGTGAGATTTATTATTCTCCTAACGACTGTCAAATGAATAATAAACTCACGACTTATATTTGCATTAACTCTTAATCCTGAGAGAATAATGGACTTGATCATAAGATGTATGTTGCTTTGATATATTAGGAGTGAGATCTAAAGTAACGGTCAAAACCTCAGTATGTTGGGCAACCACATTTAGTGTTGATGGAATATATATTCTCAAGATAGAATTTATAGTCAATGGAGATACAAAATATTCCCCGGAGATACAAAATATTCGCTTGAGATAAGTTTAATGGGTTAGTTATTCAAAGAGTTAGGCCTAACTACTTTAGTAAGGAGTTACTAAAGTATATATTTATGGAATTGAATTTCATGAATATATGATAAATAACTTAAGGGATTAAACTGGGTACTCAAAGATAAGATGTAGTAATTTACAAAGTGGCAATCTACATTCATGAATTTGTGTTACTATGAATATTTTATGAAGGGGTTGAATGTACAATAAAATCTTGGGATATAATTTATAAATAAGGCCTAGAGTGCAACTATATTTATATAGTGGTATTAAATATAGATAATGGTAACTTTATGCTTGTCAAGACTTGACAGAAAAGCCCAAGGCCCATTGGAGCTAGTGTCTTATTGGTCCCTTTTGGTCCCACTCCAAGCCACACACTTAAGCCCAATTGTAAATGCCCAAAAGGCCAGCCCAATTAGATAATCAGTTAGATACAAAGGGAGAAACATACAAAATTTTTTGTAAGAGAATTGTAAGAACACTATTGCGAAGTGGTGTAAGTAGTGTTAGATACTTTTTGACATTCTCCCTTTGAAACTAATTGAGAGACCACATGATGCGAACCTCAATCGACACGCTTTGAGACCCAACAAAAATATTGGAATATTTAACCCAGGAAAGCTAAAAATCAGATTTATGATAGAAACCCTGACCCAACGTTTATAATCGAAACGCGAACCAAATGTATAAATTGACCTTGACCCAATGATTATAAAGAATCACGAACCAAATGTATAAAGTTTGCACGCCACAAGGAAGAATCCTTGATAAGTTCACAGTTCTTGAAGAACCAAAAGAGAGCAAAGCCTCACCTTTTCTGAATTTTATTCAACAATAATCTGAAAAACGTTTACAGACTTCAGAGCCTATTTAAGGACTCCACAAAACTTGACAGACAAGAAAATATATTCTTAAATAACTCCTAATTGATACCTTACCATATCAGGAATCAAGTTTGACCTGAAAAGCATTAAATGCACCTAAAAACAAGGAAAATACCTAAAAAACGTACTAAATAATAAAACCCTAAATAAAAGCTAATTTGGTCTGAAATTAGCAGATCCGAAATAGGAAAAAATCTGCCTTAACTGATACAGAGCTGGAAAGTCAATCAGCCATTAATTCATGCCATAAATCACTCCCAATTAAGTCAGATAAGCCCTAAATAGCTTGAATTAAATTTACTACACTTTCATCTTCCTTTGGGCCAAGCTTGGAACATCTTGCGTTAGAATCAGCCCATTAAGTGCTTCTTGGATCTTCTTGGATCTTGCTCTTGTAATAGGCCCAACTGGAACATGCAATGGATTCTTGAATGCTTGTTGATTCTCATCACCACACGTCTTGGGTGTTAGTGAAATTGGAGTGAAGATTGAAAGTGTTCCCAAGTGCTTCTGATCTTCAGTTTTGAAAATCACCGCTCCAAGGTACACTCTCTTGTTCTTATATTCTGAAACTTACATAGTGCATGTTAACATTTATGAATGAAGTAGATCCGTTGTTTTTCCGCTGCATATGTTTTGTATGCGATACAAACATGTATTTTTCCATCAGTTTATATATACCTGCTCGCCCCTTTCGATGTGATTGTCACAATCCATGTCACCTAAGGCAAAGCGATGCCTAATTTCTGCCGCGAAAATAAAGTGACATATCGCCGGATTTTTGCCATGGAAATCTGGTACTTTGCCCAAATAGCTTAGGAAAGCATTAATTGGGACCACACCCATTCAAAAGCCAAACCTCAAAGCCCCCCCATGCATGCAAAGCCCCAAAAGCCAATGCCAAAATCATGTTTTTTACTACCAATCTCCAAAAATTTAGGTTTTATCAAAACAAAAGACTGTCCTTGGACAAGCATTGTGTGGTGCCTAACACCTTCTCCACACGTAACCAAACTTCCAGACTCAGGAATCAAGATTTTTTTTCTATCCACATTAGATTAGGAAAAATGCCAATTTTCTTAGCTTAGGATTGGTAATAAAATCAACTAGAAACAGGTGACCAATCACACCTTAGAAAAACCCAATGATTCGTGGTGACTTCATTTTGGTAATCACCTAAAATTTGGCCAAGATTCCCACCACACCTCCAAAGGTAGACCTACCTTCTTCCACCGAGAGAGTGATGAGAATCAACAAGCATTCAGGGATCCATTGCATGTTCCAGTTGGGCCTATTACAAAAGCAAGATCCAAGAAGATCAAAGAAACACATAATGGGCTGATTCAAGAGATTTGGGTTGATTCTAACGCAGGTCATTCCAAGCTTGACCCAAAGGAAGATGAAAGCGTAATAAATTTAATTCAAGCTATTTAGGGCTGATCTGGCTTAATTGGGAGTGATTTATGGCGTGAATTAATGGCTGATTGACTTTCCAGCTCTGTATCAGTTAAGGCAGATTTTTTCCTATTTTGGATCTGCTAATTTCAGACCAAATCAACTTTTATTTAGGGTTTTATTATTTAGTACGTTTTTTAGGTATTTTCCTTGTTTTTAGGTGCATTTAATGCTTTTTAGGTCAAACTTGATTCTTGATATGGTAAGGTATCAATTAGGAGTTATTTTAGAATATATTTTCTTGTCTGTCAAGTTTTGTAGAGTCCTTAAATAGGCTCAGAAGTCTGTAAACGTTTTTTTGAGAATATTATTGAATAAAATTCAGAAAAGGTTAGGCTTTGCTTTCTTTTGGTTCTTCAAGAACTGTGAACTTATCAAGGTTTCTTCCTTGTGGCGTTCAAACTTTATACCTTTGGTTTGTGATTCTTTATAATCATTGGGTCAAGGTCAACTTATACCTTTGGTTCGCGTTTCAATTATAAACGTTGGGTCAAGGTTTCTATCATAAATCTGATTTTTAGCTTTCCTGGGTTAAATATTCCAATATTTTTGTTGGGTCTCAAAGCGTGTCAATTGAGGTTTGCATCAATCAGACCCCTCCACTTGAAACAAACTCGTCTTCAAGTTCAGCTTTGAAATCTGAAATCTTCCGCTCCAAATAAACAAATACTTTGAATGCTTTAATGACTTGATGCGGTTGTGAAACTTCAATCCTTCATAATGTGTAGCAGAAAATTTCTTCTCATCTACTTTTAATTTATTTGCAACATCAATCAACAAAGGGTTGATAATAAAATTAAAATTTTCTACTCGAAGAAAATCAACATATTGTATAGTCATCTTCATCAAATCAACTGAGACTAGAGGATTGTGAGTTGTGGACTCATCCTCATATTTAACCTCAATTGAATCCTCCACAATGTTCTCAATAATTACCATCTCTTTTTTTTTTTGAAGTTTTTTTCTTTTTTTTTGCACTTTTTTTTTTTTTGGATGATAACAGGAAATAAAAGATAAAATGTTAGAAAACTGATTTTAGAACCTGTGCTCTGATACCAAATGATGCGAACCTCAATCGACACGCTTTGAGACCCAACAAAAATATTGGAATATTTAATTACCAAATGATGCGAACCTCAATCGACACGCTTTGAGACCCAACAAAAATAATGGAATACTTACCCAAGAAATCTAAAATTCAGATTTTTGATAGAAACCCTGACCCAACGTTTATAATTGAAACGCGAACCAAAGGTTTAAGTTGACCTTGACCCAATGATTATAAAGAATCACGAACCAAAGGTATAAAGTTTGAACGCCACAAGGAAGAATCCTTGAGAAGTTCACAGTTCTTGAAGAACCAAAAGAGAGCAAAGCCTCACCTTTTCTGAATTTTATTCAATAATATTCTATGAAAAACGTTTACAGACTTAAGGGCCTATTTAAGAGCTCCATAAAACTTGACAGACAAGAAAATATATTCTAAAATAATTCCTAATTGATATCTTACCATATCTAGAATCAAATTTGACCTAAAAAGCATTAAATGCACCTAAAAACAAGGAAATAAATCACCTAAACCTAAAATAACGTTTTTTACATAAAAATACCAAAATTAATAAATTACAATAATTAAACAATAAATTGTGTCCTACATCAGGAAGGCATTATCATTCACATGCCAAAGTCGTTCCCTTATGAAGATAGCCATCATGTCCCATGGAAATATGATGTTTCCTTGATCTCCACTCGAACTGAAAAAGAGGAGGTCTACTCCAATATCTCTTCAGGTCTATCTGGGCTTACTAGGAGTGGCTGTTGCTATACTCCCGAGGAGCTAGAAAAGAGAAGGAAGGAAATTGGCAAGAGTACAGGCAAGCCTGTCAAGAATAGGGTTACAACTGAAGAAGCCAAGGAATTTTTGAAAATGATCAGAAACTCAAAATACAGTGTGATTCAGCAGCTAAACAAGTCACCAGCTCAGATTTCTATCCTAGCACTGTTGCAATCCTCCGATGTCCACCATAAGGCTCTCTTGAAAGTCTTAAAAGAAACATGTGTTCCTACAGGTGTCACAGAATCTTCCTTTGAGGGAATGGTCTTAATGATATTGGCCACCAACCAGATTTCCTTTACAGATGATGAACTACCACCAGAGGGTAGAAAACATACTTTGCCCATGCACATTATGGTGAAGTGTGAAGACATGATCGTCTCCAGAGTATTAATTGACAATGGATTAGCCTTCAATGTGCGCCCGATGTCTACAATAGAGAGCTTGAATGTGGATACTTCTCTTATTTGCCCTACCAACATGATCATCAGAGCCTTTGATGGCACTCTTCGAGAAGTGCAAGGTGAGATTGAATTAGCAATTGGAATTAGACCAGGTCTTTCATGGTCAACTTCCAAGTCATCAAGGTGGATTCCCCATATGATATGCTCCTAGGAAGGCCTTGGCTACACGCCACCGGCGCAGTTGCTTCTATCCTTCACCGGAGGCTCAAGTTCCCCTCCGAGGATCAGTTGATCACTATTATGGCTGAAGATCCCTTAACCATCTTCAAGGAGACTTATATCCCTTACATTGGTGCTAATGCCTTTCTAGAGGCAACTTTCCACAGTTTCGAGCTAGTCTCTATGCTTTCTAGAGCTTCAGAACTCAAGTCAGCATGGCCCTCCGCTACTTTAATGGCTGCCAAAGAGATGCTCAAATTTGGCTATCAGTTTAGCCAGGAACTCAGTGCCGTAGGACATGGGAATGCTTCTCTGATTGAACTCCTAGACAACAAAGGAGGATTCGGTCTAAGCTACGACCCCTCCAATGAAAACTTTTCCAGGCTTCCAGAGGGAAGAATAGGAAGTGCCCTGGCCAAGGGATGTCCATTCCCCACATCAGGGGTCACTTTTCCAGCTCCAGCCGAGGTCATCAGATCAGAAATGGCACAGGAATCAGATCTAGCTTGTCTTATCCGCTTGTGTCCTAAAGAATTCTCAGTGAATACCATCATATCCCTTAGGGATGATTTGACTTCTAATATTAGGCCCTATGTGCCAGGCAGGATAGTAGCTCATTAGATCATCGGGCCTTGCTTTGTGGTTGCACCAGCTAAGTAAGGAGCGTTCCATCATCGAGTAGTTGGGTCCTCTAATTGCCGGAAAGAGTTGAAATAGCATATCTAGTTTGTTTTGGATGTTTATTTCCTATCTTCTGCATTCCTTGTTTGCATTTCCCCAGTTTATTTACCCCAAAAAAAAAATTCCCTTTTTATCATTATTAGGCATGAACTTTGTTATCCCCTTGTCTATAACCTGTTAATGAAAATTATCTAGCTTACTGTTAGGACATATGTCGTTCTTTTATGTAATTGTCAAATCCTTTGACAAAACTCACTTTACTTGTATTTGGGTAGATCTAAGATGTTTTAATACTTCAAGGAATAAGGTTTCAAGATCAAGTGTTAAAGCCATGCAAGTCTGTCCAAGAAACAAGCTGAAGAAGTGCCTGTCATTAAAGCTCGACAGCTAGCATCTATCGAGCTTAAGAAGTTGTTCTAGCCCCGTGGCTCAACAGCTACTTGACAGCTTCGCGATATCTCTATCTGTCGAGGTTTAAGAAAAACAGAATTTCAGATCTGTTTTGATTTCAACCCGTGGATATGTCTTTGGGCCTTCTTTTCTCACAACCCTAGACATATAAAAGGATTATTTTAAGGGTCATATATGGTTACATAGTAGAGAGCGCAAGTTGCAAAAAGCTATTTGTGACCGGAGACAAAGTTTGCCCTAGTTCATCTCTTTTATGAAGAAGCTGCTGTGTTTGTGCACCGTAGGGTTTTGTAACCAAGCATCTTCTTGTTCTTCATCATGTGGATGAACTGAAGAACTTTGCAGCCAACATCTTTCTCAAGTTGGTGATTGAAGCCGCGTACTGAGATCTGTGCAATTGATTAGTCACGTACGGGGAGCCGTGCATCAAAAGAAGAGATTGTCACTATAGAACAAGTCCAATTGGGTCTTGGGGTAAGGGTTCAACTGTAGGTTGGTATACGGTACTGGGATTCTTTTACTTGTAATCGCTTGTTTTGATAATAGTGGATTCTTGAGAGTGGTGACCTTAAAATCACCCGGTGGGGTTTTTGCCTTGGAGGTTTTCTCCATTCGTAAACAAACCACCGTGTCAATTTATTTTCCGCTGCACTTTAGTTTATTGGTGATTTTTTTGTGCTGCCACGCATTTGCATGTTAAATTAATTAATTAATCAATTAATCCATCACAACGGGTCAATACGTTTTTGGCCTATCACGTACTATTCAGGAAATTCTTGCATTTATCTCTTTATTTGCTTTCCTATGAATATGTGTGCAAATTGTCTTGTGTTTCCTTGTATATGTTCTGTTCTATAGGATCTATTCTAATTCCTAAGCGAGTACATCGTCCTGTTACCATACGAGGATAAAAATGCTATGAGTGAGACAATAAAGTTGGATAATGATGTTGAAGGATTAGAGGAGATTCTGAACTTAACTCATTATATTTTGGAAGCTCTAAATAGAGAAAATGAGGGGTCCAAGCTCAACATAGAAGAAACTGAAGTGATTAAGCTTGCCGACGAAGGTGAGAATGAAAAACCCGTCAAGATTGGGGTGAACTTTCCTAAAGACATAAAGCCTGAGCGCATAGCGCTACTCAAAGAGTTCAAAGAGATATTTGCTTGGTCCTACCAAGATATGATATGAACTTCACCAACAATTGTGATGAAACCCGATAACAATGATGGTTTGGAACCCCAAGATCGTTAGACAAGATTTGTTGAGCCTTGACCCGTCATCTAATCAGATGAAACACCAAAACTACGTTGGATTGAAAACGCCACACCAAGAATTCCTAAGAAACTCTCAAGAATCAAGGTGATAAGTTTGGTTGTTTGAACGCCACAAAATTAACTTGATAAGTTCAAGAGTTCTTTTAAGAACCAAGAGGAACACAAGACCTCACAAGGAGAATAGTTTTTCTGAAAACCAAAATTAATTTTTAAAATTCGTACTACCCATCTATATACCTGGAACAACCCTCCAAGAATAGGCAAGTCATAATTACAGCTTTGAAAACAGCACAAAAATTAAGCAAAACAAGTTCCCACATTTTTTTTGGATTCTTGGACTTTTAAAGGCAATCAAACAAGCTAAATGACTAGATTAATTTGCTTCTTCAAGTGCATTGATGACATGGACTAAGCCTTGATTACTATTTGAGCCCACCTTGGTCTTTTCAGAATCAGCCCAATTCTCTTGGACTAGCCCATTTAGTGCTTCCTTGAAACGTTTAGCTCTAAGTCTTGTAATTGGGCCACTAGGAAGTGACAAAGGGTCATGTGCAAATTCAACTCAATTTCCATGTGTATGATCAGCATGACCAGCTCCTTGATTTCCATCAAGATATGCCAAGGTTGGATACTGAGATTGTCGTGCACAAAATTCCAGTCAAGCTAGAATGCCCTCCAGTGCGACAAGCCCTTCGAATGATGAAATCTGAGATCATTTTAAAACTCAAAGAGGAAGCAGAAAAGTAGTTGACATCCGGTTTCCTTACTGTGATAGCCTACTCAGATTGGGTCGCCAACATTATTCCTATGCCTAAGAAAGACGGGAAAGTATGCATGTGCATTGATTACAGAGATTTGAACTGAACCAGCCCCAAGGAAAAATTCCCATTGCCGCATATCAATACACTGATCAAGAAACCTCCATGGGTTGCATGTTAAGCCAATTGGTTGAGCCTGACCAGAAAGAAATGGTGATTTGCTACTTAAGCAAGAAGTTCACAAGTTGTGAGATCAACTACATCACCATTGAAAAGACGTGTTGCACCCTAGTGTGGGCATCACACAAGTTGCAACAGTATATGCTCTACTACACCACACAACTCATGTTCTGTATAGATCCCATTAAGTACATCTTTCAAAAGCTAGCTCTTATAGGGAAGATCTCTCGTTGGCAAATGTTGCTCTCTGAATTTGACATTGTGTTTGTGACGAGAAAGGCCATCAAGGGTAGGTCATAGCCAACTACCTGGTGGATCAATTGCTAAATGATCTGGAATTTCGGAATCCCTCTTCCCTGAGGAGGATGTCATGGCACCAGAGCCAGAAGCAGATAGTGTGGAACCACGGCTTTGGAAGCTTTATTTTGATGGAGCTGCCAATTCTACCGATAATGGAGTGGGAGCAGTCTTAGTTTCCCCCAAGGGCCAACGAATCCCAGTTTCAATCAAGATAGATTTTGATTGCACCAAAAACGTCATAGAATATGAAGCGCGCATCCTGTAAGTGGCCCCAAAGTTCGGCGCCTATAACTTAAGCATCTTAGAAGATTCCCTGTTGATCATCTCCCAAATCAAAGGAAAATAGCAAGCACGAGACACCAAGTTGATTCCATATCAGAAATGCATCAACCAGTTAATTCCGAAGTTCTAAAACATCACATTTGCTTATTTGCCCCGAGCACACAATCAGTTTGTAGACGCCTTGGCTACAGTAGCCAGCATGGTCAAGTTATCAAAAGGAGATGATATGCGGCAATTGCGCATTAAAGTCCGAGGTGTGCCAGCCCATTGCATGAACATCGAAGAATGCATGAATGTCGAAGTCAAAGCCGATGGAAAGCCATGGTACCATGACATCAAGGCTTACATCAAGAATAGTGAATACCCGTTCGGTGCAACAGACAGTGAAAAGAAGTTTATCTAGCGCATGACCTGCCAATTTTTCCTGAGTGGAGAAGTCCTGTAAAAAAGGAACCACGATTCTACCTTGCTTCGATGCGTAGATGCCCCTAAGGTTAATTATCTAATGGAAGAGATGCATAAAGGCTTACTTGGATCTCATGTCAATGGACCCCAGTTGGCCCACAAGAATATAAGAGCCGGTTACTATTGGCTCACCATGGAAAGTGGTTGCATTAAACATGCGAGGACATGCCACCATTGCCAAGTCCATCAAGATAGGAAGAATGCTCCTCCTTAACCTTTGCACTCTTTAGCAGCACCATGGTGATGAGAATCAACAAGCATTCAAGAATCCATTGCATGTTCCAGTTGGGCCTATTACAAGAGCAAGATCCAAGAAGATCCAAGAAGCACTTAATGGGCTGATTCAAGAGATTTGGGCTGATTCTAACGCAGGATGTTCCAAGCTTGGCCCAAAGGAAGATGAAAGTGTAGTAAATTTAATCAAGCTATTTAGGGCTGATCTGACTTAATTGGGAGTGATTTATGGCATGAATTAATGGCTGATTGACTTTCTAGCTCTGTATCAGTTAAGGCAGATTTTTTCCTATTTTGGATCTGCTAATTTCAGACCAAATTAGCTTTTATTTAGGGTTTTATTATTTAGTACGTTTTTTAGGTATTTTCCTTGTTTTTAGGTGCATTTAATGCTTTTCAGGTCAAACTTGATTCCTGATATGGTAAGGTATCAATTAGGAGTTATTTCAGAATATATTTTCTTGTCTGTCAAGTTTTGTGGAGTCCTTAAATAGGCTCTGAAGTCTGTAAACGTTTTTCAGATTATTGTTGAATAAAATTCTAAAAAGGTGAGGCTTTGCTCTCTTTTGGTTCTTCAAGAACTGTGAACTTATCAAGGATTCTTCCTTGTGGCGTTCAAACTTTATAATCATTGGGTCAAGGTCACGAACCAAAGGTATAAAGTTTGAACGCCACAAGGAAGAATCTTTGATAAGTTCACAGTTCTTGAAGAACCAAAAGAGAGCAAAGACTCACCTTTTCTGAATTTTATTCAATAATATTTTGAAAAACGTTTACAGACTTTAGGGCCTATTTAAGGACTCCACAAAACTTGACAGACAAGAAAATATATTCTAAAATAACTCATAATTGATACCTTACCATATCAGGAATCAAGTTTGACCTAAAAAGTATTAAATGCACCTAAAAACAAGGAAAATACCTAAAAAACGTACTAAATAATAAAACCCTAAATAAAAGTTGATTTGGTCTGAAATTAGCAGATCCAAAATAGGAAAAAATCTGCCTTAACTGATACAGAGCTGAAAAGTCAATCAGCCAATAATTCATGCCATAAATTACTCCCAATTAAGTCAGATCAGCCCTAAATAGCTTGAATTAAATTTACTACACTTTCATCTTCCTTTGGGCCAAGCTTGGAATATCCTGCGTTAGAATCAGCCCAAATCTCTTGAATCAGCCCATTAAGTGCTTCTTGGATCTTCTTGGATCTTGCTCTTGTAATAGGCCCAACTGGAACATGCAATGGATCCTTGAATGCTTGTTGATTCTCATCAACCAAAGCCTCCCCAATCCCATGCCTCATGGTATATAGAGGGATCCTTAGAAAATCCTCAAACCCCTGCTCTCTCAAGAAATCCGCATAGCGCGTGTTGGTCTCAAGGTTAGACAACCGCCGAAGGAAAGTAGACCAAGCACCCGACCACGAATCTTATCGGGCCCCTACATTCAGAACCAAAAGCTACCCGTTAGCACATGCATTCTATAGGAATCTAGATGACAAAAAATGAAGACAGCATACTGTCCCTTCCGTGCCTAAGCGGAAGGATGCCCTTTCAACCCCTGCTGAAGGTGAGTGTCATTGATACTGTCATTCATTTCCCTAGTGTAAGCATCGGCCCCGACCTAGCGTGACAGGAATCTAGGCCTCAAACTGCGACTCCGAGCACCCGGATCTGGGTCGATCCCCTCCTCGCCTGACAAATTGGCCCCTCGATCAAATATGAGATCCTCAACCATCGTCGCTCCACTAGAGCCCCCCCTCCACAACCAGTGTGTGCCGTGAAGAAGTCCCAGTAGAAATAGTGCAAGATTCAAAGAAAGCACTAACTGTCTCGACTGAACGTTGTCTCCTGGATTGGGTCTCTATGGGAATCCCATCGGTGGGCCTGATGTCGTCACCCCTACAGTCAAAATGGCTCAGCAAAACTCGAGCTGCCTATTCACCAGCAGAAATAGTCTCCTCATTAGAAGAAGAGTCCCCATGGGACGTAGCATTAACAGAGGC
>NC_134021.1:26252500-26257500 GCF_040712315.1 Castanea sativa | reverse complement strand
GCTTCGCCTTTTCAGTTCTGCAATGAACTAATAAACTTGATCAAGAAATTCAACTTGTAGTGTTAAAACAAATACCAATGTCACGAAAATATGACAGAAATACCAAATCAAAGGAAGAAGACAAAAGAAAACAAAATTTTGGTTTGAGAGAACTGAAACTACAAACAAATTTTTTTTTTTTGCTATTTCCTTTCAGATGTCTTTTTTTTCACGTTTTTTTTTTTTTTTTTTTTTGGAACTAGGTGCACGATTTTAACCTAGTGCACTTCAACAAAAACAAAAAAAATAAGAACGATGAATGAAGAACACAAAAGAAACAGGATCGGATGATCACAGGAAACAAAAGATAAAGGGATAGAAAACTGATTTTAGAACCTGTGCTCTGATACCAAATGATGCGAACCTCAATCGACACGCTTTGAGACCCAACAAAAATATTGGAATATTTAACCCAGGAAAGCTAAAAATCAGATATTTGATAGAAACCCTGACCCAACGTTTATAATTGAAACGCGAACCAAAGGTATAAGTTGACCTTGACCCAATGATTATAAAGAATCACGTACCAAAGGTATAAAGTTTGAACGCCACAAGGAAGAATCCTTGATAAGTTCACAGTTCTTGAAGAACCAAAAGAGAGCAAAGCCTCACCATTTAATCTGAGATAAATCGTATTGATATTGATAATGACCCTTTAGCCAGTTTTTCCATTCATTAATTCCATAATTTGGAGGTTTTTTATGTCTGAATTCAGAATCAAATATTCCTTGCGTTCCAACAAAATACTCCCTCACCTTTTTCTGAATTTTATTCAATAATATTCTGAAAAACGTTTACAGACTTCAGAGCCTATTTAAGGACTCCACAAAACTTGACAGACAAGAAAATATATTCTGAAATAACTCCTAATTGATACCTTACCATATCAGGAATCAAGTTTGACCTAAAAAGCATTAAATGCACCTAAAAACAAGAAAAATACCTAAAAAACGTACTAAATAATAAAACCCTAAATAAAAGTTGATTTGGTCTGTATTAGCAGATCCAAAATAGGAAAAAATCTGCCTTAACTGATACAGAGCTGGAAAGTCAATCAGCCATTAATTCATGCCATAAATCACTCCTAATTAAGCCAGATCAGCCCTAAATAGCTTGAATTAAATTTACTACACTTTTATCTTCCTTTGGGCCAAGCTTGGAATATCCTGGGTTAGAATCAGCCCAAATCTCTTGAATCAGCCCATTAAGTGCTTCTTGAATCTTCTTGGATCTTGCTCTTGTAATAGGCCCAACTGGAACATGCAATGGATCCTTGAATGCTTGTTGATTCTCATCATACTACTACTAACATTTTGCTGGAAAAAAAAAAAAAAAAAAAAAAAAAAAAAAAAAAAAAGAAAAAAAAAAGAAGAAAGATAGACACTGACCTCAAGTGTAGAAGATACTGAAACATCAGACTGAAGTCAAAAAGTCGAACCCACGAAGTTCGTAAGTTGCTCTAGAGAACTTTTTAGAACTGAGAAGTCAAAGGAAGGAGTGAAATGAGGTCAAAATGAGCCAAAATGGGGGTTTTATAGGCCTTTGTACGACCTGGGCTGCCCGGCGCACCTTCTTAAGCCGCCGGTCAAAGTTTGGAGGTATGGCACGACAGGAGAGATGAAGGGACTCGACGGATGGATGTGACAGATGGCTAGCATGAACTGGATAGATGGCTATGCATACCAACGTTTGAGTACATTGGCCCCACAAACTCTTGCGTGATCCCCACTTATACATCCCTATATGAAAATAACTTGCACACCACAAAAACCCTACAATACGTTTGGATCTTCCTCATATGGAAAGTGAGGCCCTAAGATCTTGGGGCCTTAACTTCAATGTTATGGTTTGTGCTCTAAAATCCAATTTATTGACATGTTATAAGTAATTAAATTGTTTAATTATATGAGACTATTTGTAAATGAACTAATTGGACATTATCATAGTCCTTGAGATGCATTATATGTGATTTATGTAATTTAGTTATAGAAGATATAAATCACAAGTTCCTTGTAAACTCAAAATATAGTTTGTAGTCGGTGATGAAATTAGGCGTTTCATCTACGAAGACTATAACGCATCAACTAAGATGATTTGTCTTGATCATGGAAGTGGAGACTTCTAGTTGATGTGTTAATATGTCTTAAGTATGTAAGACATATTGAACTGGGTCGCTGTGAGATTAATTATTCAATTAACAACTGTCACATGAATAATTAATCACACGACTTCTAATTTCATAGACTGTTAATCCTAAGAGGATAGTGAACCCAATCATGAAATGTAAGTTACTTTGATATATCAGAGTGAAATCTAGTTTAACAATCAAAACCTTAGTATGTTAGGTAACCACATGTAGTGTTGAGAGAACACATATTCTCAAGATGGAATCCATAATCTCTTTCTATAGAGAAACGAAATATCCCCTTGAAATAAGTTTAATGGGAACTGGTTATTTAGGGCCGGCTACTTTAGAAAAAGTTACTTGTTGATATCGTATTTTGTCCACCCTCAATTTGCGTGCCAGACCCTAAAAATTCAAAAATATTATTTTCTCCCCATGGGGCCGCGAGAACATCCAGAATGATGTGGAGCAACTCATTCGAACACTAAAGCACCCAAAGTGCATTTTTCAGCTAAAATGACCAAAATGCCCCTAGTCAACCATAGGTTGACCGAAATTCAAACAAAGTCAAAATCCCCTCAAAATAGCACCTTTCATAGTTTTACATCAAACCCGAGCTTTTAGAATATTTTTGACAACTTTGACCAAGTTTGACTAGGAGTTGACTCTAGGCGGGCCCTAGAAACCCTAATTTTGATTCGGCCATCAGAACAAGTTGAAACCAATGCCATTGTGAATATTATCAAATTCTTAGTCTAACGACTATTCATGGGTCGAAATCGGAGGTAGAACGGCTGAGATATCATGAAAACCGGGTTAATGCACCTATCAATGCACAGCTAACTTCTTGGAGCCATAACTTTTGATCCGACCGTTGGATTTTTTAGTTCCATACCTTTTTAGAAACTGGAAGTCAAGATCTTTCCAGGGGTGTCAAGATCAACCAAAGGGCTGCTGCTTGGTAATCCGTGCCGAGGCTATAAAGGCCCTAGGCACCTCTAGACCAAAAAAAAAAAAAAGAGACTTTCCTGGGTCCTACTCTCTGCCGAGACATTTTGATGAGAATCAACAAGCATTCAAGGATCCATTGCATGTTCCAGTTGGGCCTATTACAAGAGCAAGATCCAAGAAGATCCAAGAAGCACTTAATGGGCTGATTCAAGAGATTTGGGCTGATTCTAACCCAGGATATTCCAAGCTTGGCCCAAAGGAAGATGAAAGTGTAGTAAATTTAATTCAAGCTATTTAGGGCTGATCTGGCTTAATTGGGAGTGATTTATGGCATGAATTAATGGCTGATTGACTTTCCAGCTCTGTATCAGTTAAGGTAGATTTTTTCCTATTTTGGATCTGCTAATTCAGACCAAATCAACTTTTATTTAGGGTTTTATTATTTAGTACGTTTTTTAGGTATTTTCCTTGTTTTTAGGTGCATTTAATGCTTTTTAGGTCAAACTTGATTCCTGATATGGTAAGGTATCAATTAGGAGTTATTTCAGAATATATTTTCTTGTCTGTCAAGTTTTGTGGAGTCCTTAAATAGGCTCTGAAGTCTGTAAACGTTTTTTCAGAATAATGTTGAATAAAATTCAGAAAAGGTGAGGCTTTGCTCTCTTTTGGTTCTTCAAGAACTGTGAACTTATCAAGGATTCTTCCTTGTGGCGTTCAAACTTTATACCTTTGGTTCGTGATTCTTTATAATCATTGGGTCAAGGTCAACTTATACCTTTGGTTCGCGTTTCAATTATAAACGTTGGGTCAGGGTTTCTATCATAAATCTGATTTTTAGCTTTCCTGGGTTAAATATTCCAATATTTTTGTTGGGTCTCAAAGCGTGTCGATTCAGGTTCGCATCATTTGGTATCAGAGCCAGGTTCTAAAATCAGTTTTCTATCCCTTTATTTTATTTTATTTTTTGTTTCCTGTTACCATCCTATCCTATTCCTTTTGTGTTCTTCATTCATCGTTCTTATTTTTTTTGTTTTTGTTGAAGTGCACTAGGTTAAAATCGTGCACCCAGTTCCCAAAAAAAAAAAAAAAAAAAAAAAAAAAAAAAAAAAAAAAAAAAAAAAACATCTGAAAAAAATAAAAAATAAAAATAAAAAAATTTTGTTTGTAGTTTCAAATCTCTCATACCAGAATTTCGTTTTCTTTTGTCCTCTTCCTTTGATTTAGTGTTTCTGTCATATTTTCTTGCCGTTGGTATTTATTTTAACACTCTTTCTTGAATTTCTCGTTGGTATTTATTAGTTCATTGCAGAACTGAAAAGGCAGAGCTACGAGTGGAAAAAGGCAAGAGAGTGTGAGACTAATATCGGGAAAAAGCCAATTTAAGAGTGAAACACGAGTGGGAGTGACATAATTTGAGTGCAAACACGTGAGGGAGTGTTGTGAGGAATTATTTCTAACAATTCTTTGTTGTTTCAAAAGTATGTCTTTCAGGTGTGAAACATCAAACAGGGAAGGAGGGGAGGAGTCGTCCATCATTTTACAGGCTATGCAACAACAATTTGAACGCATGAACGTGGTGTTTAATGAGATTCGGGATCGGATGGATAGGCAAGACACTGTTATTGCTACTTTGCGTGAGGAGCGTCCCCAAAGAGGCCCTAATGCTAGAAGGCAAGAAAGGCGTTCTCATTTGAATGATTCTGATGACTGCCACGAGGATGAGTTTGAAGATGAAGAAGATCAAGCTTCACTGAACAATGAAGGCAGGTTTGTGCCAAGGAGAGAAAGGCGTGGTGGAGGTTTCCGAAGAGATCCAAGATGGCAAGATGGGACTGATAGGAACCTAGGAAACATAAAAATGAAGATACCCACATTCCAAGGGAAA
>NC_134021.1:26242500-26245000 GCF_040712315.1 Castanea sativa | reverse complement strand
CTGGAAAGTCAATCAGCCATTAATTCATGCCATAAATCACTCCCAATTAAGTCAGATCAGCCCTAAATAGCTTGAATTAAATTTACTACACTTTCATCTTCCTTTGGGCCAAGCTTGGAACATCCTGCGTTAGAATCAGCCCAAATCTCTTGAATCAGCCCATTAAGTGCTTCTTGGATCTTCTTGGATCTTGCTCTTGTAATAGGCCCAACTAGAACACGCAATGGATCCTTGAATGCTTGTTGATTCTCATCACTGCTGCAAATCAACTACAACAATCAAAGGGTTGCTTCGGAGTTAGTCACGTACTAGGATTCGTGTAAAGGAGTAAGCCGCGTACTGGGATCCGCTCATTCATTGGTTAGTCACGTACTGGGATTCGTGCAATACAAGAAGATTTTGTCACTACAGAACAAATTCAACTAGGTATTAGGGTAAGGATTTAACTGTAGGTTGGTATAAGGTACTAGGATTCCTTTACTTGTAACCGCTTGTTGTGATAATAGTGAATTCTCAAGAGTGGTGATCTTAAATTCACCTGGTGGGGTTTTGCCTCGGTGGTTTTTCCCATTCATAAACAAATCACCTTGTCAAATTTATTTTCCGCTGCACTTTATTTTAGCTAGTGATTTGTTTGTGCTACCACGTACATTGCATGTTAATTTGATTAATTAATAAACTTGTCTAATTAATCAATTAATATATCAGAAGGGGTCAATACATTTTTGGCCTATCACCTATGTACTAATGTTTGGGTCTACATGCTCACATGCTTGATATTATGTCTTTGGCTATGCCTTGCTTAGATCTACATGTTTGTATGCATGTTATATGCTCCTATGCCTATGTCCATGTTGGTCACATGCTTGTATGCTTGGGTTTGCATTCTCCCATGCCTTTATGTTTATATCTACATGCTTAGATGTATATCCACATGCTTACATGCTCATTTCCATGCTTATATGTGTAGATTGGTGTGTTTACATGCTTAGATCGATGTTCTCTACATGCTTTATGACATCGTCTATGTGCTTGCGTGCTTGATGCCATGTTTATGTGCTTAGGCCTAGTCCTTGTTTGTCATGCCATGTGCTATTGTAGCCATTTTGTTCCTTTTATCGCATTTTTTTGTGTTTTGGCCTAATGGTTAGGACTCGATCTAGACTCTATGGTCTTCGTCATCGTTCATACACCAAGGTCCACATCAAAGGATTTGGATCATCCTATTTGCATGTCTATGCTTGCTTGCTTCTATGCTTTATGCTTATGCTAGCCTTTTTTGTTCTAGGCTTTGCAATGCTTGACGCCCTGCGCGGGCTTGATCTTGTTTGGTTACATTCGACGCCCATGAGGCCTTGTTTGGATGTGACCATTTAGGAAACGTCTCTGAATACCAAGTTGCTTCGTACATACCCCTCCAGTTCTACTCCGTGCAATGCTATGCTTACCATGTTCGTTCGCGCCACTCGTTGGCTTTCTATGCATCTTTACACGCTTGCTCACATGTCCATGCATGAGTCTTGCTTACAAGTGTGTCGTCCATGCTTCAACCCAATGAAGTTATGGACATTCAATACAAACCTACATTTGTCCCTCGCGGACACCATTTTTTGTTTGCTTTCTTGCTTGTTTGCCTTCTCGCTTGTTTGCTTTCTTTCTTGTTTCTTTGCTTGCCATGTCTATCATGCTTATCTGCTTTATGCCTCTTTCATATGCTCTTTGCATCTTTTTCTTCCATTTCTTGTCTGCTGGTTTCCTATCTTTGCCTTTGCATGCACACACATGAAGCGAGGACGCATGGAGCTAGGGCATGGTCTCCCAGGCGCAAGCAAAAAGGGCGAAGATGCAAGCATATGGATATAAGCCAAGCGGCTATATTCAGTAGATTTAGGGGTCTAGCCTCTCCCATTTGGTTATGTACCCTTTTAAACCCCCTTCCTTCCTCCCTCCTTTCTCTCTTAGATGGGTTATATTAGGTATATCATGTCATGTACCATTCGTCCTCATCTCTAGAGTATGGCAACCCCTGTTTACTTTCCTGCACCTATATTTTGGGCCATGCTCTAGGGATGTAGGCATTTACTTTCCTGTTTTGTGTGCTTGCATTGTGCATGATTTATGTATATATATACCTACTCACCCCTTTCAGTGTGATTGTCACAGTCCATGTCACCTAAGGCAAAGCGATGCCTAATTTTTGCTGCGAAAGTAGGGTGACATGTCATCAGATTTTCGCCGTGGAAATCTGGTACTTTGCACGAATGCCTTAGGAAAGCATAAATTGAGACCACACCCATTCAAAAGCCAAACCTCAAAGCCCCCCATGCATGCAAAGCCCCAAAAGCCAATGCCAAAATCATGTTTTTTCCTGTCAATCTCCAAAAATTAAGGTTTTATCAAAACAAATGACTGTCCTTGGACAATCATTGTGGGGTGCCTAACACCTTCCCGACACGTAACCAAACTTCTAGATTCAAGAATCAAGATTTTTTGCCATCCA
>NC_134021.1:26182500-26235000 GCF_040712315.1 Castanea sativa | reverse complement strand
ATGCCAATAAATTGGATTTTAGGGCATAAACCCCAACATTAGCTTATGTAATGTCATTTATAAAATTATATCCAAAGTATTGGCAAATAGACTGAAGTTGATCCTACCTAGACTGATATCACCAACCCAACATGCTTTTGTACTGGGTCGTTTGATCACTGATAATGTTTTAGTAGCATAAATCTTTGCGTGCCATGCATTGTAGAAGATCAGGCAAAAGGGGTTCTATGATCAGGTTGAGTGGCTTTTTCTGAAATGTGTCATGACTAGATTGGGGTTTCCTGAAGTTTGGATTGATAGAGTCATGACATGTGTGACGACTCCTACTTTTGCAATACGTATTAATGGCAAAACTTGTGGTAATATCACACCTTTTAAGGGAATCCAGCAAGGAGACCTCTTATCACCTTATCTGTTTTTATTGTGTGCAGAAGGATTCTCATCTTTATTGGCTAAGGCTGAAGGAGAGGGGCGAATTCATGGTGTGTATGCAAGAGAGCCCCCAGTATATCTCATTTATTATTTGTTGATGACTCTTTGTTATTTTTCCAAGCTAATCAGGAGGAAGTGCAAGCTATCTCTGAAGTTCTACAGACATATGCAATATCCTCAGGCCAATGTATTAATTTTGAGAAGTCTTCTGTTTATTTTAGCAGTAATACGGAGGGTGACCAAAGGGAGAGGATTAAGACAGCTTTGGAAATAAAAGAAGTTGACAAGTTTGAATCCTATCTTAGGGTACCTATGTTGGTGGGAAGATCAAAATATCAAACTTTTTCCTATCTAAAGGATAGAGTTTGGAAGAAAATCTAAGGATGGAAAGACCAATTGCTATCTAGGGCAGGCAAGGAAGTTCTGATCAAAGCAGTTGCTCAATCTATTCCTACTTATACCATGGGAGTATTCCAATTACCAATGAAGTTGTGTAATGATTTGAATGCCATGTATGCTAGATTTTGGTGGGGGCAGGCTAATAATGAACGAAAGATACATTGGAAGAGTTGGAATGTACTTGCTCAATCTAAGAATGAGGGTGGCATGGGCTTTTGAGACATACGGTGTTTTAACTTGGCTATGTTGGCAAAACAAGGATGGAGATTATTGAATGATAGTGGCTCTTTGCTATATGAGTGCTTCAAAGCTAAGTACTTTCCAAGATGTACTTTTTTAGAAGCTACTGATGTACCTAATAGTTCGTATGTTTGGAAAGCTTAATTGCATGATGAGAATCAACAAGCATTCAAGGATCCATTGCATGTTCCAGTTGGGCCTATTACAAGAGCAAGATCCAAGAAGATCAAAGAAGCACTTAATGGACTGATTCAAGATATTTGAGCTGATTCTAACGCAGGACATTCCAAGCTTGGCCCAAAGGAAGCTGAAAACGTAATAAATTTAATTCAAGCTATTTAGGGCTGATCTGGCTTAATTGCGAGTGATTTATGGCTTGAATTAATGGCTGATTGACTTTCCAGCTCTATATCAGTTAAGGCAGATTTTTTTCTATTTTGGATCTGCTAATTTCAGACCAAATCAACTTTTATTTAGGGTTTTATTATTTAGTACGTTTTTTTAGGTATTTTCCTTGTTTTTAGGTGCATTTAATGCTTTTTAGGTCAAACTTGATTCCTGATATAGTAAGGTATCAATTAGGAGTTATTTTAGAATATATTTTCTTGTCTGTCAAGTTTTGTGGAGTCCTTAAATAGGCCCTTAAGTCTGTAAACGTTTTTTAGAAGATTATTATTGAATAAAATTCAGAAAATGTGAGGCTTTGCTCTCTTTTGGTTCTTCAAGAACTGTGAACTTATCAAGGATTCTTCCTTGTGGCGTTCAAACTTTATACCTTTGGTTCGTGATTCTTTATAATCATTGGGTCAAGGTCAACTTATACCTTTGGTTCGCATTTCGATTATAAACGTTGGGTATGGGTTTCTATCAAATATCTGATTTTTAGCTTTCCTGGGTTAAATATTCCAATATTTTTGTTGGGTCTCAAAGCGTGTCGATTGAGGTTCGCATCATTGCAGCCCAACCAATTTTGCAAAAAGGATGTTGCTAGCGTGTAGGAGATGGCTCAAACATTTGGGTTACTCAAGACAGGTGGATCCCAAACTATCCAACAAATAAAGTCTTACATCCACCAATTGATGAGGATTGGGAATGGAGAGTCTCTTACCTTATTGATTGGACGGTCCATGACTGGAACCGAAGTGTCCTTGCTGCTAATTTTCACTGAGAAGATATGGAAGCTATTATGTGGATTCCATTGAGTAGAAGAGTGGTGTCAGATGCTATAATGTGGCTTCATAACAAAAATGGTCTTTAATCAGTGAAATCAGGCTATCACATAGCTAGATTACTTTTATAAAAAAAAAAGTTTTTTTTTAAAGTGTTCCAGAGGACAAGAACTTAAATATTTTCCTTGTTTTGGCAGAAAATAATTTGATTAATCCAGCTAAAATTTTGATCAATAAATAACTTTTTCCAAAATCAATGAAAAATAATATAAAAAAGGAAACGAAAATAATAAGCCACATCTGATGCCACTATTATAAGAGTCCAAATCTTCTGTTCTACTCTTCCTATTCCACTATATACTCCATAAATAAAAACATAACACGTGTCCATCTATTTTATTAAATGCTAAATTTATGCCTTCTATTATTACAATTTTCTAAAATAAAAATTGAAATAATATAAGACATAAATTTTAGCATTTAATAAAATAGATAGACATGTGGCATGTTTTTATTTGTGGAGTATATAGTGGAGCAGAAAAAGTAGGATAGAAGATTTGGACTCCTATTATTACATTCACCACTATCGCTTATATGAAACGTTAATGAATATTTGTGCAAATCAAATATCTCAAAATGTTTTTTAAGCTCATTTTCTTAATTACAACTAAATATAAGAAAAATATTTTTCAGGAAAACAAACTCAACGGAGGCATGGTGATAACATCAATAAAAGCTTTCTGGACGTAAACGAGATTAGCTAAGTGAACCCAATAGCTTGACGAATATTGACATTCAAAAATATTGGTAAATTATTTTTTATTTTTTTATTTTTGGTATAGATAGATAGTTAAAAGGATATGCGAGATTGGAACTTCAGACATTGGACTAAGATAGATACTATTGCTATTGCGCTATTGGGATATTTACTTAAAACCATTTTGTTGTAAGGCTTGTATACACTACGCAGGAGCATTTGCAGCTTGGATTGTCAAAAGCTCGAGATGAACACATACATAAGCACTAAGGAACACGAATTAGACGAGATCAAGGGTCAAATATCCTGAAACATTAATTACAAATTGGCTAAATTGATACACATTCATTGCCAGTCTGCTAGGAATAGTGTTTGGAATTAACTCCCCCATACATTCTCCATATTTCAGGAGAATCTGAACGCATTTTGGCTTACAAAAACATTTTCAGGAAAATATACACCCAAATGCCCCTCCAACCATGAACTGCTAACAAACCAAACACCTTCAACATCAAAAATCAGCAACAAGAACCAAAATCCTACAATGTTCTTCACTGTGATTTTATACGATCAAGACTTTCTGAAACTGTTCGCATCCTAGGCCGCATCTCTGGATCAAGTTCAGTGCAATTTAGTGCAATATGAAATGCTACAACAACTTGCTTCTTTGCATACACTTCAGGCAGAAGTGCTGGGTCTATAACCTCAGATAGGGGGTGTTCTTCTCGGAACGCTTTCCTCACGAAACTCTCTAGCATCTTACCATTGTTTTCTGGTCCTGCATCTGGCAGCCTACCAGTCAACATCTCCAACATCACAATACCAAAAGAGTAAACATCACATTTCTGAGTGAACTTGTTGCCAGGCATTCGAACCTCAGGTGCCAAGTACATGTTAGAGGAAGCTGAAATTCTTGAATCCAATGAAGAGGTAAAGATGGTTTGGTTACAGTTCTCCTTTTTGGATGATGAATTGGTAAATCTAGAGGTACTTGAAACAAGACGGGTGAGTCCAAAACCAGAAATGTAAGGCTGGAGGTTATCATCGAGAAGGATTTTTGTTGATTTTATGTTGCCATGAACATATTTTCGGGGGCTAAACTCATGGATGTACATTAAACCCCTAGCTGTTCCTTGAGCAATTTTTAACCTTGTTGCCCATGTAAGCGGAGGCAAAGAATTGGAAGGACCAGGACCGCCTGCAAATATATAACACCATGGAGAAAACATCATCATTACAATGCTCACAAATAACGATGGTCACAAATTACAACATCCATTAACCAAAGTTAGGGAAAAAGTCACTAATTATGCCACAATATGACAAGTTTTAACAAGGGCACAATAACTGCTTGTTGTATGTGCAATATATGAAACATGTGTCATTGATCTAGTAGAGTAACAAATATTTTATCTATCTGTGAACAAACAGGATAGCAACCATTATTCCCGTGAAATGCAGCTTTAAATCACAAGAAGACAACTGTTGCCTGTGGTCCATATTTTTGCTACATGTCACCAATGAATATTGACTGTGGAAAACCATGAGATTTAAAGTCACCCAAAATGGGGTCTATCAATTACATTTAGGTCTTGTATCTTTAAGAATGATCAACAGGACCACACCACTCAGTACAGGTTTTGACATAAACATGAATATACGCCTCAGGTGTACCAAAAGAATACAAAAGAATGATACCAACAGGTGTACCAAAACCAAGCTATCAGGCAAAACACTCTGAAAGAGTTTCATTCGTCTGGGGCACAAGCACTAAGAACCACAAAAGGCCCAAAATCATGTGGAATATTTATCATCAACTCAAAACAAGAATATAAAGGAGAAAGAAAAATCAACACTAGAAGGTTCAAAATGACAACTGATCCCATTACCATTGCCTACTAATAGGTTTCTAAATGGTAGCTGTCAAAATAAAATTTTAACTTGGACACCTCAGTAAATGCAGTTATACATTCATCATCATTGCTCATCAGTCATCACAGACAATGGTAAAAACTTGCTATAATTCCATTGAATGAAAATAATGCAGGTCATTTTGATTCGTACAAGAAAATAATTCAAACGCTATGTTAATAATAAAAATTAAAAATTAAAAAAATAAAAACTCATCTGAAAATACTATGCAGTACACCGTATGAATTGGAGATTGAGGCCCATTAACTCAATGTTTTAGATATTCAAAAGTTGCATTAGTGAAGTTGTAAATTGATTCAAATTTCAGAGTTGTTCCTGACAGTTTTATGAATGACTATTTCTTTTACATGAACAATCAGATCACAGTTAACACAGCAGATGCCGGATGTCAAATTATTGACTGTAAATTTTGTTCAGAACACACTGATGAAGATCTCTATGATGCACATTATCTTAAATCTATTCTGCTACGTTTACATTCAATGAAACCTAAAGATGAGAGGTGATTAGAAGTACATTAGTCTGCCAAAGTAACTCAATTTTACCTCAATGTTATCATAGCCTAAAAGAGCAAACTTAAGCTACATCCCATCACCCCCAAGCAAATGAAATTCTAGCAATGGTGGATACCATGATTACAAAATTTAAGGGGGAAAATTATATATAATTTAAGATTACAGGGTTAATTGGTTAAAGCAATAGCTTATGTTAGAGAGCAATAGCACAAGACACAATGACACATCAGGAGAGAAAGAAGGAAATATAGAGTCAGAGGAAAAAGAAACAACACAAATTCATAATCATTGAATACATTATAATTTCTAGCAAATGTAGCAAATATTCCTTACAAGTTAACATTTCTCTTTGTTTAGTATTTTTACTTCTTTTGTTTTTATTCAAACATCAATCTTACATTGGATTTGTCTAATAGTTTGGCACAGGAGAAATTCTTTCCAAATCTCTAGTGGTGCATTTGGATGACATGATTTGGCTATTTGATTTGAATTTTGGGTGATTAAAACCCAAATATCTAGTTTGGACAATTTTAAAAAGTCAAGGATTTAGATTTGATAAATCCACCAAGAATTTTAAACCTTTAAAATGCTTGAATTTATAAATACCTTCTAAAATCAATGTATTTGAAATCAAGGCATTTCAAATCTTTTAATTTAAAATCCATATCCAAATCTAAGTTTTCAAACACAATAATAGTGGTTCTTACAGGTGGGCCCACAGTACTACTCAGTATGTTAAAAGGAGAGAAATATAAAACAATAGTACACTACTGAACAATTGTGCTCATAGTAAAGGCTAAATCTAATATTTAATCCCACTCCTCTTGTGGGCTTTGACTTTAAGTTGTTGGGTAACCACTAACCATGTGAACACATAATGAGTCTTAAGACACAACTCAATTCTGTTTGAATTATATAGGAAGAATAAATTAAAAATCTTCGTTGCTAAAATAAGTGTGATTGTTTTATAAATTACTATTTTGGTAAGAAAAAAAAATAAAAATAAAAAGCGTTGGGATTTTGAGTTTGACCAAGTGGTACCTAATAAGAGCAAGTGAAGTTCCAAAAAAGCTATCTTTTAAAATTGCTTAATTTATAAACAATTCTTCTTCTACCACAACTTGCATAACTGGACTTTCTCATTTATAGATGAAGCTATATCAAATGCACAAATCTGTTAAAGTAAAATATTGTTGAACTTTATATGGAAGTTGTCTCAATTTTTTTAATAAGAATCGTATTTTTGAAATTAAAAAAATTATCAACTCCCATTTTTAAAAACTTTAAAGGCTGTTTAATACGCTGAATGAGAATTACGAATTATATTCTTTATTACTAGTAATAAAATATATTGTAATAGGATGACGAATATTTTATATATATAAAATAAAATAAAATAAAAAATTTCAAAACATTTTCCACCATAGTTAAATTACTTATTCATATACGCTAACATTATTTTTTTTTATGACACAATGAAAGTAAATAAAAAATTAAACTTCAACTATAGTGATGGTGTTCCATTTTCTGAGACATCTATAAGTATGAACAGGAGTCAAAACTCAAAACAATTAAAACACGAAGTCTTACATGAACGTACTAAAATTCACTTATCATAAAGAACATGGAAGAGAATGGTTACCATGTAGCGCAGTGTACAAGCTCCCATTGCGAATATAATCACTAACCAACAGCTTCTCATCATTTGCATAGTAATAAGCTCTCAGCCGCACGATATTAGGGTGTTGGACCCTACCAATAGCCTCCACCTCAGACTCAAACTCCTTGAACCGCCACGTGGCATCGGCAGCTTCACTCAATCGCCGAACAGTGACAACAACCGTAGGCACCGCCGCATTGGATCCTCTCCCAGAAACCACTTTATACACTATCCCACTACTACTTTTTCCCACAACGTACGCCGATGCCCTCAACAAATCCTCTAATTCCAAATTAAACCCCTCCTCGTCCACCACCACGAATTTACCCTTTTGCCCTTCCTCCTCTTTGAAATTACTCCTAAACCCCTCGTCATACTCCTCCAACTTTTCTCTTCCCATTTTGCCCTCCCCAGCACTGCCCTTCCATTTCCTCCGAAACACAAACACCGAAACCAAAACCGAAACCGAAATAACGCACACCACCGCAACCGAAACGACCGATACGACCCGTACGGAATTCGGAGTACCGTCTTTCTTGAAACTTGGGTTAGGTTTTTCTGGTTTTCTCGGAGGCTCTTCGGGACTTTTAAAAACATTAGGGTTTTGAGCTTCCGGACATGGAGTTTCTAACGGAAACCCACAGAGACTAGGGTTTCCAGAGAAAGCAGTGGGACCCTGGTTCAATAAAGACCCAACCTGAGGAATCTCGCCGGTGAGATTATTATGCCGGAGATCCAAATTCACCATCACCGGAAAGTTTCCGTAAGACGCTGGGACTCCGCCGGAGAATTTGTTGAAGGACAAATTGAGAGTTCCGGTGAGGTTTTGGAGGTCGGAGAGAGAGCTGGGGAGAGACCCATTGAGGGAATTGGAGGACAAGTCTAGGTGGCGAAGAGTTTTGAGGGAAGCAATTTGAGGTGGGATTGGACCTGAGAGAGAGTTGTGAGAGAGGTCGAGGATGAGAAGAGTTGTGGCGTTGAAGAGATGGGATGGGATGGTGTTGGAGAAGTTGTTGTGGGAGAGAGTGAGTCGGCGGAGCGAGTTGAGGAAGCCGAGTTCGGAGGGGAGGTAGCCGGAGAAGGACTTGTTAGGGAGGAAAAGGGTGGTGACGCGGTTGCGAGTGCAAACAATGCCGGGCCAGTGGCATGGGGTTGGGTCGGAGTCGGACCAGGAGTCGAGGACGTGAGTCGGGTCGGAGTCTATGGCGGCTTTGAGAGCTAGGAGAGAGAATCCGTCTGGGGTTAGAGAAGAAGATAGTGGAAAAGTTATGCTAGTGATAATTAGTATTACACTGAGAAAAAAGGTTAGCCGAACAGGCATTTTTTTTTTCTTGTTGTTTTGGCAACAAGGAGTTGCAGAGAGTGAGTTTGGTGTGAAAAGAAGAAGAAGAAGAAGAATGGATGTTGTTGCTGTTGTTGTGGATTTGAAGTTTGAACTTGGGGAGTGGAAGTGTTTATCGAGGTGGTATTGGAAAGTGGGAACTGGAATGCTATGCAGAGCAACGTCGCTATGCGGTTTGAATTTTTTCTGAACAGTGAACACCAACTAGCTTTTAGACTTACTACTATTATAGTATTTTTTTGTTTTTGTTTGTCGGACTCGGATAAGAGCTAAATGTTTATTTCTACTTTTAAATATCAGATAAGCTAGCAAATTTGAACTTTCATATATATATATATATATATATATATATATATATATATATATATATATCTGTTTAATTTGAAATTAATTTGAGATAGAAGGCCAGGTAGTTGTTTAAACTTTCTAATGTATAAGCATTCTCATCATATGTTTCGAAAAAAATCTCATTTTGACACATCAAACACCTATTTTATCATTTTATCACATTATTTTACAATATCTCATTTATCAAATGTTCTATCTTCAATTCTATACATTAAAATAATATTTACTCTACATTAAAATAATATATTCCTTCCTCCTATCATCATCATCATCGTCAACTGCAGCAGCAGCAGCAACAACAACAACAATAACAACAACAATGGCAGCAACAACAACAACAACAACGGCGGCACAACTACCACTGCCGCAACAACGGCCACCAACAACCACACCGCAACAATGGCCACAGTCACCAACCCACATCCTCCAAACCAAACAAACCCAAATCCCAAACCCACCACCGACATAAACCCACTTCCACCAAATCAAACAAACCCACATCCTAAACCCACCACCGGTACAAAACCACATTCACCACCGCCACAAACCCACTTCCACCAAATCAAACAAACCCACATCCCAAATCCATCAAATCAATTATAAAATTAATTACAACGAGCAAAGATCGGACATACACCGAGACATTTTGGGTGGGTTTAATCGGCGAGCTCTGCTTCAGATCGGCGAGCTCTGCCTCCAGCGAGTCCCTTCAATCGAAATCGCCTTCTTCTTCGTGACAGGAAAAAAAAATAGAGAGAAGCGCAAAGAAGAAGAAGAAAAAAAAAAAAAAAAAAAAAAAACAAGCCATTGAAGACGCTGGAGAAGGAAGAAGAAAAAGGGAAGAGGGAGTGAATGAAAGAAGGAACCGGCGAAGGAAAAAGAAGGAAACAGTAAAAGAGAAGGATGAAAAGTAACAAAATAAGAGAGAGAAATGAATAAAAATGATTTTTTTTTTTTAACACACCGTCCGTACCGTTCCAAAGATGGAACGGTACTGTAGCATGTCTCAAATTTTTGAGACATTTGACACACCTGATAAACCTCTGTTTTTGATGTTTGATGCGCCAAATGTATTATATTATAGCATTTAACACATTTAAGACACCTGATGATAGTGCTCTAACTTGAGCCCAGACAAAACAAATGGTATAATTTTGAAACAAAAGCATCGCTCGCTTATTTTGGGTAATAAGAACAAATCGAAAAATGATTCCAAGTTTTAGGTTATGTTTGGATACCGCTTATTACTGAAAATATTGTAAAAATATAATTTTTAAATGTATAAATAGTGCCATGAAACTCATTTTTAATGTTTATTTTGCTGGAAAAAGAGGTTTGTGGGTCCCGTAAATAGTGCACGAGACCCACTAAAGAAAAAACCGTGCTACTGGGAAGCGGAAAATGCGCTTCCCAAACGCACACTTAGTGTGTGTTTGGCTCCAATATAAAAGGTCAGCTTATTTTACTATTTAACTTATTTTTCTACTATTCATGACCTAATTGCATTTTTTGGTACTATTCATGGGTCCTACTGTACTATTTCAACTAACTTTTACTTTTATTTACAGTACTTTTAGCAAAAAAATTTCAATTTTAACAAAATAAGTCAATCTCAAACAGACCCTTAATTTATCAAACTCAGCCTTTCACTATGCAAGTTTTGGTTGTAATCCTCACGCTTTCAAAATATACTTCACAGATTTGTTTTTTCTTTACCACTTTTATTTTTATAAGTTTATTTGGATTACAAGTATAAATATAAATTTATTTTTGAGAATAAGAATATTTTCTTTTGGATACACTTTAACAAAAAGTAAATAAATAAAACCAGAGAAAAAGCTCTCTTGCAAGTGCTACGTACTTTCCCATCTTTTTATCAATTACTTCACATAAGCCTTAGAGCATCCACAGTAGTGGTGCTAAATAGCTATATTATTATTTTTAGCACCACCAAACACTAAAATGTGCCCTACAATAGTGGAGCTAAATCTATATTTTTTGGCTCCACAGCTATAGTGTACAACCAAAAATGGTTGTGCATTGTAACTAATAGGTAAATTTTTTTTTATTTGTGCGTTCACACTGCTTTTTATTATTTTACTATTTTTTCTCCGTGTCTCTCACCTCACTCTCTCTCCATCTGCTTCTCTCTTCCTTCACGCTGATCTACACAAGCCCAACCGCCACAAACCCATCCCCACCGACCCAAGCTTCGTCGTCGACCATGCTCATCGCATTAACTCACTCCACTCCTCCACTCCTCACCAGCCCAACTCCACTGCCCCATGCCATCGAATTAACCCAATGATCTGGTGAGTAATCCACACCACATCACCTCTGCTATAAACAAAAACAATCCATAACCACCATAAAACACAAACCCACACCACAAAATCACAAACCCATGGCAGATCAGTTAGAGTAGAGAGAAAGATCACAAACCCACGGCACAACCCACAAACCCACAACCCCGACCGAAGAATGCTGATGTTCTCAGCGGCCCAAGAGGCCCTCATGCACGACAAGATCCTCAAGAGCTTCGACGAGTTTGTCTCTAGCGCTGGCAAGGAAAGTTTCGGGATGGTGATGGGTGGGAAGGAGAGAATGGTGACGAGACTTGCTGGGAAATGAAGGGAGAGAAGTGAGAGAGGAGAGAAGTAAGAAGTGAGAGTGGAGAGTGGAGCGAGGCACAACACAAAGATAAAGAGAAAAAAAAGAAATTAATAAAATAATGTAGTAGGTATATTATTTTATTGTGATGTTTATATTGTTTTATTGTGTTGAAAGCTAAAATAGATCCATTGATGCTGGATGTTTTGTAAAGTGAGTAGGTAAAATAGATAAAGTAGTTTTTTGTGGTGCCAAATAACTAAAAAAATAGCACCACTATTGTGGATGCTCTTATTGAGGCTCTTCTTTTTGGGATTTTAGTATCTTTTTGGGATTTAGTGTATGTTCAATTACTGATATAATGGAGTGTTCACGGTAAAACAAAAGTAATGGTAAATGTTCACGGTAAGCCTAATTGACACCAATCAAATTTTTTGATCTACAAACTAAAACTTGTACACAAAAAAATCATCAAACCTCTCTATTTCAAATTCATTTTCTCTTGAACACAAACTTTTCAATTTTGTAATATGTAATACATGACACACATAACATAAAATAAAATGTATATACTTGAATTCAAAGCTAGTAGCAAAAAAATAAAATAAAAAATAAAAAAATAAACACACAGACACAAACACAAACACACACTCACACTCACACTCACAAAATCTCTAAAAACCCATACCTCTAAACAGTCAACCCACCAATTAACCCCCTTGGCTGAACTTAAATTCTACTTCCATAGTTGTGCAATGATGAAATCCCAAAGCAGCCTCCATTACGGGCTTATGACATCAAATTAGCCACTATGAACACCAACCAGGAAGCCTCCATAGCCTACAAACCACCATCAACCTCTCTATTCAATTAAATGTTCGAAACTTTTTTTTTTTTTTGTTGTTGAGAATGTAATGTTTGAAACTTGTGGAGAGCTATATATTTTGATAATGGTTTAAATTGGGATGGAGTTGGTATTGGTTTAAATTGGCATCAGTTTTTTTTAGTAAGTAGTAATCCGAAATTCTTGTTAAAGATCTAAACGTGGTTTTTTTTTAATTAATTTATTTAATGAATTTAAATTTCAAAACATATACATGTGTTGCATATTTTTAACTTCCTTTAGTCTTTTTAGTAGTAGTTATCTAAAACTCTTATTAATTTTTTTTTTTCAGAAGACTTGTTAAAGATCTGCGTGGTTTTTTTTTTTAATTATTTTATATTTATATGAACGCGGGTTGGGTTTGGATTTTTTAATAAAATTTTGGATGTAGCAGTGGTATTTAAAATTTTATGGATTTCTTTTTAACTTCAGTTTTTTTTAGCAGTAGTTATCCAAAAGTTTTGTTAAAGATTTGAAAGTTGGGTTTTTTATTAAAGATAAATTTGAAAGTAATTTTTTCAGGGAAAAGTTGAACGTGGGTTTGAATGTGATATTTGAAATTTTTGGATTTCTTTTGGATATGATCGATTTCTACTAAAATAAATATTCAAATATATGCCCTTAGATTTTTTTTTTGAAGAGCCCTTAGATTTTTTTTTTTTTTAAGTGTAGTATGTATATTTTGTAGTGTTGTTATAAGAGGGGTAATTTTGATAGTACAAAAGGCAATAACTAAGAATCCTCTTAATATATAGAGAATAATACATAGAAATAACTGCTTGGTGGTGAGAATTTTTTATTTATGTAGAACTGAGTATTTTAATTTTTAAATTTTAAAGAGGTAAGCTACATTTTAGGATTGTAGTGGGAAGTTGAGAGTGTTAGATTGTTAGGATTAGTTCCCTTAAATCTTATTGCATGATGCTATGTATGACATTATGTATGATTTAATGCTGTGATTAATAAAGTTGTTTCATTATTATTTAAAATAATGGTAACATGAATATTTGGACATTATCATATAGTCCATGAGATGCATATTATGTAATTTATCTGATTTAGTCATAGAAGATATAAATCACAAATTCTTTGTAAATTTAAAATTATAGTTCATAGTCGGTGATGAAATTAGGCATTTCATCTGTGAATATTATAACATGTCAGCTAAGATGATTTGTCTTGATTATGGAAGTGGAGACTTTTAGTTGATGTGTTGATATGTTTTAAGAGTTAAGACATATTGAACTAGACCGCTGTGAGATTTATTATTCTCCTAACGACTGTCAAATGAATAATAAATCTCACGACTTCTATTTACATGAACTCTTAATCCTAAGAAAATAATGGACCTGATCATGAAGTGTAAGTTACTTTGATATATCAAGAGTGAGATCTAAAAGTCACGATCAAAATCTCAGTATATTGAGCAGCCACATTTAGTGTTGATGGAACATATATTCTCAAGATGGAATTCATAATCTCTTAACAAAGATACAAAATATTCCCTTGAGATAAGTTTAATGGGTTTGGTTATTTAAAATGTTAGGCCTAACCACTAAAGTATATATTTATGAAATTAGATTTCATAAATATATGATGAATAACATAAAAAGATTAATCCGGTTCTCAAGGATTAAGATGTAGTAATGTTCAAAGTGGCAATCTACATTCATAACTCTGTATTGCTACAAATATTGTATGAAAGAGTTGCATGTACAATAAAGCATTGAGATATAATTTATTTAATAAAGTCTAGAGTGCAATTATATTTATATAGTGGTATTAAATATAATTAATGGTAACTTTGAACTTATCAAGAGTTGACAGAAAAGCCCAAAGCTCATTGGAGCTAGAGTCTTATTTGGTCCCTTTTGGTCCCACTCGTCACACACTAAAGTCCAATTGGAAAGACTCAAAAGGCCCATCCAATTGGACAATCAGTTTGATACAAAGGGAGAAACATACAGAATTTTAGTAAGAGACATCATTGTGAAATAGTGTGTATGTGAGTGTAAGCCACTCTATTATTCTCCCTTGAAAACTGATTGAGAGATCACACTTCTTGAGCATAAAGTGGAATTGGAGTGAAGATTAAAAGTGTTCCCAAGTACTTCTAATATTTTGTTTTGAATTTCACCGCACTAAGGTACGCTCTCTTGTTCTTTTATTTTGAAATTTACATAGTCCATGTTATCAATTATGAATGAAGTATCCGTTAATTTTCCGCTGCGTATGTTTTGTATGTGATACAAATATGTATTTAACCAACATAGAGTGGAGAGTGGAGACTCATCAAAGATCAAAGTTGTCTTTTATGAAATTTTTGGCATTACATATAGTTGTGGGACCTATTTTTGAGGTTGAGGGAGGAGAATGTGAACATAAAAAATTAACTTGGAGCAGGTTTTTTTATTCATTGAATTATTAATTATATAACCTATGATTGTTGGAGAGTGGTAATTTTACTTTTTTTTTAACATTAGTATTTTACTAGTATTATGCCCGTGCGATGCACAGTTTAATGAAAAAAATCATATGTAAATTAAATTCTTTAGATAAAAAATAATATATAAATTAAAAAAAAATATTTTGATGTTAAATATAGATTATAAAAAATGAAAAATTATTTTAATTAGAATTGAATGCAAAAAAAGGTTTATTTATGAAATATTCTACTAATTAAGTAGTGAGAAACTTGAAACTCTAAATTAATTGTCCTAATACATAATGTATGTAGTGTGTTTGAATAAAATATATTGTACTTGTACATCATTAGGTAACCAACACAACTTGTGTGTATTTGTCTATATATATATATATATATATATATATATATATGAGAATTATTTATCAAATGAGAATAACTCATAATTTAGAAAGCAAGCCAACATATGTATATACCTTTCTTAAAAGTGTTTAAAAATTTGTCCTTCCAAATTCATAAAATGCAAGTTCTAGGCTTCTAGCTCATAATAAGAGTAAGACAACACAAAATATAGAAAGCAAAAGGTCCTATAAATAATATAAGATGCAATATATACGTATACACATACCGAAGACACGCACTCATAGAAACAACACTTATAGATTTACCTAAAGGCTCTATTTATTATTATCATTAAATTTATTGCTCCTTACTCATGAATTAGAATGCAGCTTTGTGAAAAAAAAAAAAAAAAGGAAAAGAAAAGAAAAGAAATACATACCTATGTAGCTAGAGGAAGAGATGCTTTCTTAGGGATCCGGAGATTCACAATCCGATGTGGTTTTTATTCCACAAAGAAGATGATATATTATAAAAGAAGAGGATATATTATAGAAGAAAAATATAAGAATAAAGAAAAACCTATTACATATAAAACACTATTTATATAATTACATATTTTTTCCTGATAAAATTATATTTGTGGTAGTAGTGTTACTTAATTATCTCTAAAAAAATTTCATATCCACAATTAAGCTTTTGTATCTATCTAAAAAATGAATAAAACAATAGAGAAAAAGTAGAAAAGAATAACTATATAATTTTTTTGAGAAAGTTGATAAGAATAATTAGGTCGTGTTGTTTCTATCTAAAAAAAATTATTGCGATTTTTTAGTTGATAGAGTTTAACTTAAACTCAAACTTATGCCTTCCCTCATATTGTAGGTTTAATTTTTTTTTTTTTAAAAATAATTTATACACTTGAAAAGAGGGAAAAAATTTGATATATAGAATTTCGATTGTAATCAAATTAAGATTTTTAAAATATTTTTATGTAGTTTTTTTAGGGGTTTCTTTTAATGTAGTTTAGGTCCTTGAGGATAGTTACAAAGCTATCCCATAAAAAATTAACTATATTTATGCACGTGAAAAGAGGGGAAATTTTTATATCTAGAATTTTGATTGTAATCAAATTAATTTTTTTAATTTTTTTTGTAGTTTTTTTAGGGGTTTCTTTTAATGTAGTTTAGGTCCTTTAGGATAGTTACAAAGTTATCCCATAAAAAATGAACTATATATACACGTGAAAAGAGGGGAAAAATTTTGATATCTAGAATTTCAATTGTAATCAAATTAAGATTTTTATCAATTTAGAAATTATATGAGAAGAAAAATTATATATACATTTTTTAAAATAAAAAAATCTAAAAAGTCACTACAATTTGGTGAAGCTACTTAACGCAACTACGACATCTAAAATCAACTTTTATTATATAGTGTATGATATAATTTTTCTTTTTACATGTTGTGGGGAGTAAAAGGACCCAAGTGGGCATTTGGGCCTTTGGGCTCTAGCAAGGAGGGCCGATCTGTTCTTGAGCTAAGAATTTGTTAGCACTGTGAATCGGCCCATACGCCGAGGGTCCGAGGACACATCCAAGGGTGTGTTTTTCCTCGGACAGACACAAGAGAACTCGGAGATTCACTATGAAGGTCAAGGCAGAATTCTGGAAAGACTGTTGGTTAAAAGGGGGGAAACCCTGAACCTTCTAGATACATCGGTGTTAGAAAAATATCAAGAGCAAAGGCTGCCACCTCCACATTAAAGACTCTGTACCTACCTCCCTGGCCGCATTAATGGGGAAGTGACCCCTGAACAGTAGAATGGAAACTTCTAGTCACTATTCAAAGGCACTAAGAGAAGAAATATCTAGAGGGGGGGTTTGAGCAACAGGTGGATAAAGCATCAGGAAAGGAAGTATTTAAGGGGGGGAAGGCCAAAGAAAAGGGGATAAGTCGGTAACTAAGAAAGAAATTAAGAATTGTAATCTTTAAGAAAGAAAGAGAAATAATACAGAAGTAGTCCTCGGCTCACGTCCGAGGAGGTCCATCTGCAATTATCATTCATTATTTACAAGTGTTTGCTCACCATAGCCTGTTATCAAGTTCTTAGTACTTCTAATCTAGATTTCAAGCCCACACTCTAAAAATTTCATTGTTTAAGGCTCATTGGGCCTGAGCCCATAATAGTCTTTGGGTCCAGGTGCAATTGTGCACTTACAATTGGCGCCGTCTGTGGGAATCTAGTTTGAAAGGAGCTGGGATACGATGGCAGGCCTAGGTTCTCACCATGCAGAATCACAGGGATCACAACTAGAGGATCATTTCGAGCGTCTTGAGCGTCAAATGGGTCGAGAGGGAAGCGTCCATACAGAATACCCTAGGGCTAGCCATACTCATGGCGGGGGTAGCACCACCCACGAGGATGATGCTAAAGCTATGCAGAAGGAGATTAGTCATTTGAAAAGAAAGCTGCGCCGCACCAGACGTAGGCCTTCACCGTCCTCATCTAATCCTTCCTCAGCAGAGGTCCGGGGAGGTAGTTACAGCTCGAGGTCATGCTCACCCCCCAGCGCAATGTCCTCTTGTGAGGAGGACGACCCGCCAGCTCGCAGACACAAGAAACTTCCTTCCAGGGGCTTGGGGAACGATGCTATGAGTCGGGCGTTGCACCAACTTTCCAAATCTCCATTCTCACAGAGGATTGAGAAGGGGAGGCTCTCCAGGAGATTCACCCAGCCCACCTTTACCATCTACAATGGCCGGACTGATCCGGTGGAGCACGTAAGTCACTTTAACCAGAGGATGGCGGTGCATTCTCATAACGAGACCCTGATGTGTAAAGTTTTCCCCTCTAGCTTGGGACTTGTTGCTATGAGGTGGTTCAACGGCCTTAAATCGGGGTCTGTAGGTTCGTTTGGAGAGCTTACTAAAGCATTTGCTTCGCGGTTTATTACGTGTAGCAGAGTGCCTCGGCCATTGGACTCGCTATTATCCATGACCATGAGGGAAAGGGAGACGTTGAAAGCATACTCCGACCGGTACTGGGAGATGTTTAACGAGATAGATGGTGATTTTGATGAGGTGGCACTCAATACCTTTAAGGTAGGCCTTCCTACTGATCACGATTTGAGGAAGTCCTTGACCAAAAAGCCCGTCCACAGCGTACGTCGCCTCATGGATCGAATTGATGAATACAAAAGGGTAGAGGAGGACCAGCAGCAAGGAAAAGGTAAGGAGAAGGTTATCCCGTAGGAGAAAAGGGATTTCAGGTCGGACAGATACCACAACAACAAGCCGAGGAGAGATTATATCGGGCAGTCCGGCTCGACAGCATCTCAGGCCGTGAACACTGTGTTCCGAGAACCAGTACACCAATTACTGGAGAAAGTTCGTAAGGAGCCCTTCTTCAGGTGGCCTAGTAAGATGGCAGGAGACCCCGCAAAGAGGAATCAGAACCTCTTTTGTCAGTACCATTAGGACGTGGGCCACACTACCGAGAATTGTCGGACCCTTTGGAACCACTTGGAGCAGCTTGTCAGTGAAGGAAAACTGAAGCAGCACCTGTGTCAACCTAATGGGCAAGGCAGTCAATTCGGCTCAAACAATCAGAAGAATAATCCATCTCGGCCGGCATTGGGAACAATTAACGTTATCTTCACTACACCTGGCAGGACCAGCTCAGGTCCCACTAGGGTGATGGCGGTTTCCCATTCTCAGGCCGAAGAGGCAGGTTGCAGGCCGAAGAGGTTGAAGGTGACTTTACCCGTCTTGGGATTTTTAGAGGAGGATAAGGTTGGTACCATTCAACCCCATGACGATGCTCTTGTGGTCACCCTCAGGATAGGGAATTATGATGTGAAAAGGGTGATGATTGATCAGGGCAGTGGTGTAGATATCATGTACCCTGATTTATTTAAGGGGCTAAGGTTGAAGCTAGAAGATCTTACTCCTTATGACTCGCCACTCATAAGCTTTGAAGGAAAGGCCGTTGTGCCGAAGGGACAGATTCGTTTGCCCGTTCAATCCGGCTCAGAAACGGTTGAGGTGGATTTCATTGTGGTTGACGGGTACTCCCCATATACAGCCATCCTCGCCAGGCCATGGCTGCACGCTCTGGGAGCCGTCTCCTCTACCTTGCATGTTAAGGTTAAGTTCCCCTCTGGGGAATATGTTGAAGAGATCTTCGGCAGCCAATCGGTGGCTAGACAATGCATATCGGCTGCAGTGCTTCATCAGACAGAAGCCGAGTCATCGGCTTTGCTCATCCAAGACTCATAGCAATTAACAGCTCCGGATGCACCTGGAGCAGTGACAGGAGAGGAGGCTGTTTGTGAGGAGTTAGAGAAGTTTTTGATAGCGGATGACCCAGAGAGGTTCTTCCAAGTAGGCATACATTTTCCGCACCAGGAGAAGATGGAGTTGTTGGAATTTCTAAAAGGTAATATTGATGTTTTTGCGTGGGACCCTTATGAGGCTCCAGGCGTAGATCCGAGCTTCATTTGTCATCATTTAAATGTCAACCCCGCCATTGTTCCGAGAAGGCAGCCACCTCGGCGTTCTTCCAAAGAACATTCCGAGGCTGTCAAGGAGGAGGTGCTCAAACTCAAGAGCGCTGGGGCTATTAAAGAAGTTTTCTACCCCGAATGGTTGGCGCATACGGTTGTGGTCAAAAAGAAGAATGGAACGTGGAGAGTATGTGTGGACTTCACGGATTTGAACAAGGTCTGCCCCAAGGATTCGTTCCCAATGCTGCGTATTGATCAGCTTGTGGACGCCACTGTCGGACATCCTCGTATGAGTTTTTTGGATGCCTTCCAGGGTTACCATCAGATTCCATTGACATTGGAGGATCAAGAGAAGACTGCTTTCATTACTCCAACAGGGAACTACCACTATAAGTTCATGCCGTTTGGGTTGAAGAACGCTGGGGCTACCTACCAAAGAATGATGACCAGAATGTTCGAACAGCAACTAGGGAAGACCATTAAGGTATATGTGGATGATATGGTGGTGAAGAGTAAAACGATACCTTCACACGTGAAAGATCTGGCCGACACCTTCCAGGTGCTAAGAAAGTACAAGTTGCGCCTTAACGCCTCAAAGTGCTCTTTTGGCGTGGGGTCTGGAAAGTTCTTGGGATATATGATTACTCATAGAGGCATAGAGATAAACCCAGCGCAGGTCAAGGCTATTCAGGATTTGCAGCCGCCTCAAAACCCAAAAGAAATCCAGAAATTGACCTGAATGATAGCCGCACTGAGCAGATTTATCTCTCGGTCAGCTGACCGGTGCCGTCCTTTCTTCCAATTGTTGAATAAATGGAAAGGGTTTCAATGGACCGAGGACTGCGTGTTAGCTTTCCAACAGCTTAAGCAATATCTTTCTCGGCCACCCATTTTGTCTCGCCCCGAGGCGGACGAGGTCTTGTTTGCTTATCTGGCAGTGGCCGTCCACGCGGTCAGCCTAGTCCTCATAAGGGATGAAAGCGGGGTGCAAAGACCGGTCTACTACGTTAGTAAGTCTTTGAATGAGGCTGAGGTGCACTATCTACTCTTGGAGAAAGCACTTCTGGCCATAGTTCATGCTACGCGGAAACTTCCTCATTATTTCCAGTCCCACACTGTGGTGGTTTTGACCCAATTGCCTCTCAAGGCGGTGCTACGCAGAGCCGATTACTCTGGCAGGGTGGCAAAGTGGGGAACCATTTTAGGAGCCTTTGACGTTAAATATAGGCCTCGCACCTCGGTGAAGGGCCAGGTCCTTGCTGACTTGGTGGCAGAGTTTACCGAACCATTGCTAGAAGAAACTCTGAAAGAAGCACACATGGATGAAAAATCAGTTGGTGTGATCGCAGCCGCAGCACCTCTAACTTGGAAAGTGTATGTGGATGGGGCAGCTAATCAGAGAGGGTCTAGTATCGGACTTGTCCTGATATCCCCTGAGGGAATTGTCTTCGAAAAATCTCTGAGGCTATCGTTCTCGGCTACTAATAATGAGGCCGAGTACGAAGCAGTCTTGGTGGGCATGAACATGGTACATAGGATGGGTGGAAAGGAAGTCCATGCGTTCTCGGACTCCCAGTTAGTGGTCGGCCAGGTCATGGGGACCATGGAGGCTAAGGACCCAAGAATGCAAGAATACTTGGCCCAGGTCAAACGTCAGCAAGCTAAATTCGATTCCTTTGTCTTGTCTCACATCTCTAGGAGTGGAAACACCCATGAAGATTCTTTGGCCACGTTAGCAACGTCTTCGGCTCAGGGTTTGCCCAGGATTATCCTTATGGAGGATTTGCTAGAGCCAACTCTTGTCGCTGTCAACGCAGCTCACATTGATCTGATAAGGCCTGGACCTAGTTGGATTGACCCGGTCGTATCTTTTCTTAAGAACGATATCCTTCCTAAAGACAAGTCTGAAGCAGATAAGATACATCGAAAGGCGCCACGTTTCTAGTTGTCCGAGGACCAGAAACTGTATAAACGATCCTTTTGAGGACCGTACCTGTTGTGTGTGTACCCTGAATCAACGGAAGCACTTCTGGAAGAACTGCATGAAGGGATTTGTGGGAGCCACACCGGGGGAAGATCCTTAGCCCACAGAGCTCTAACTCAGGGTTATTGGTGGCCCAATATGCAGAGGGAGACTCAGGATTATGCTCGAAAATGTGATCAATGCCAAAGGTTCGCCCCTAATATTCATCAACCTGGAGGGGTTCTCAACCCTCTCTCCAGTCCTTGGCCTTTCGCACAATGGGGATTGGACATAGTGGGGCCATTTTCGAGGGCTGCAGGAAACAAAAGATGGCTTCTCGTGGGGATAGACTACTTCACTAAATGGGTTGAGGCCGAGCCCTTAGCAAATATCAAAGACGTTGATTCCAAGAAGTTTGTCTGGAAAAATATCGTCACTAGATTCGGTGTACCACACACACTTATCTCGGACAATGGCGTTCAATTCGACAGCAAGGCTTTTAGAAAATATTGTGGTGATATGGGCATCATAAATAGATACTCCACCCCAGCTTATCCTCAGGGAAATGGGAAAGCCAAGGCCATTAATAAGGTCATAGTCAGTGGGCTTAAGAAAAAGGTTGGACGATGCGAAAGGCAGATGGGTAAAAGAACTCCCACATGTTCTGTGGACGTATCGGACTACACCGCGCAGGTCCACGGGAGAAACGCCATTCTCTATGACTTATGGAGCCGAGGTGGTGATACCTCTGGAATCTGGTTTTCCCACCCTGAAGACAAGTTCTTTTAGCCCGGAGAATAACGATGGCCTCCTGGAGAAAGGTCTTGATTTAGTTGAGGAACGGCGCGAGGCAGCTATGGTCCAAATGGCTTATTATCAACAGAAGCTTAAACGGGGATATGATGCCCACGTGAAGCTAAGGCCACTCACACCTGGGGATCTTGTACTAAGAAAAGTTGTGGGTACTTCTAAGAACCCAGCTTGGGGTAAGCTAGGACCAAACTGGGAAGGTCCCTATCGCATTGTTTCAGTAGCAGGCATAGGGTCGTATCGGCTAGCTGACCTAGATGAGAGAATTGTACCACGCCCATGGAATGTAAATAACCTTCGAAGGTATTATTATTAATAACCTTGTGGAAATTGATATCTTATCATTTGTTAAACTGAACCTTAGTTATGCCGGGTCCTTGGACCTCTTACTTTGAGAAAATTAATATTTGCAGTTACTATTCTTAAGTGTCAAACAGAAACTTGGTTAAGTATGGTCCTCGGACCACAAACCTTGTGAAAATTGATATCTTATCATTTGTTAAACAGAACCTTAGTTATGCCGGGTCCTCGGACCTCCTACTTTGGGAAAATTAACATTTGCAGTTACTATTCTTAAGTGTCAAACAGAAACTTGGTTAAGTATGGTCCTCGGACCACAAATCTTGTGGAAATTGATACCTTATCATTTGTTGAAACAGAACCTTGATATCTTATTATTCAGACATTGTTCTTATGCTTATCGCATACTTTGTGAAGTCAAATGCCTTACCATCTGTTAAATTAGATCTTAAGGTAAGCAGCTGTAAATATCGAAACAAAGATTCTGGAAGGTATGATCTTCGAACCTTATACTCTACTGAAATTGATATTTCGGATTACAAAGTTTAACTATCATGTGGGCTTTCTAAGTAAGGCACTGCATACATCTAAGCTAAGTTAGTTTTTGCCAGATTCTTGAATGATATACTTTGCAAAGCAAGTTTGCATATGGTTGTTTAGAAGTAATAATTGTTTGACTGTTGGAGTTAAACTTATTTATTCTGTTCTTCCTTTAACTATGTGTTAGTGAGAACTTTCATGACAAAGCACAAAAAGAGCAAATTAAAATAAATACAAGATGAATGAAAGTTGAATAAAAATTGTTCTTCATCAATTATAAACATAATACATCATTACTTGAAGAAAACTGCAAAGTACAGAAAAAATCCTATGCTAGGCCCTAAGCTTTGGGAGAGGGGTCTTGGAGGGAGCTGCTGCCAGCCTCTGTGCTCTTCAGCTCCAACTCAAAGGCAAATAAGACTCGTTTCCCTTTGTCTGTTGGAGGAAGGATGGGCTCCACGTTCTGGTTTGGCTCCTGCTCGGCAGCTTCACACCCGTCCTTCTCTTTCTGGGAACCTTCAGGTTTTGTAGGATCAGGAACGAGTTCTAGCACCACGGGAGGAAGGGCAGGAGAGGCAACAACAGGAGGGTCCTCTATCTCTTGTATGTCTAGGGGAAGCTAAACGTTCTCGGGCTTCCTCAGCTCGGAAGCTTGAGGAACCCCTGCTGCGTTCAAGGCCTCTCCCCAGACCTGTTGACAATACTCTCGGCACAAGGCCGCAAAGGCTTCTGTCAACTTTTCTTGCGTTGCAGTTACTCCCTCCTGATAGCTGGCCTACTTAGCAGCCTCTAGTGAGCGCTTGTGGGTGCGAGCCTCCTCCTTCATTCGTGTAAGCTCCTTCTCCAAGTCAGAGCGTGCCCGTTGGGTTTGGGAGAGCTCGTCGTTCTTTTGGCAAAGAAGCTTACGTTGCCCCTCCACTTGGTTCTCCATCGTCCTTAAGCTGGCCTTGGCACCATCTTTCTCTCTTTTTAGATCGGCCAGCTGCGATGTGATCTTCCCATTTTCTGCTAGGGCCTGGCGTAGGGACCTTTCTGTCTCTTGCCGTAGCTCTTGCTCCATTCTAGCTCGCTTCCGAGAATCCTCCACGAACTTCTTGACCGCGAAAACTTCTTGGATGGCCTGCAAAAAAAATGTTAGGGGGTTAAACGTGATAAAGTGCTTACAAATAAACCTAAAGTGTAAGTGTGAGGTGAAATTTACCAGAGCTAAATCCCTTTTCAATGAAAGGAACAGTTGCGGCTGGCTCATCTTCTCTAAGGCTTCCATGTCCTTGGGTAGCAGAAGAGGACGCTCCAACGCCTCGGCCAGGTGGAGGGCATGGCCTTGTTGGAACAGCTTGATGTTGGACTGGAGGGGAATTGGCGCTCCATCCAGTCTCAGTTCGGGAGACCACATAGCTGGTGCTCAGCGCACCTCGGCCCTGTCCCTGATCTCCCCACTTTCAACTGAACGGGCGCGCCCTTTGCCCTTATCCAGCTTCTGCTGCTGAGCCGGCGGTGGCTGCTGTTTCAACTTCTTTTGCTTCTTGCCACCATCCCCTTCGGCCTCCACCTTCCTTTTCTTCTTCGGATCTTCGGCAGGAGGCTTGGGGTCGGCTGGAGGAGGGGGTGGTGGCAAGGCAGGGGGAGCTTGGGATCCCCTCGTACCCTTTTTAGCAACCCTCTCACCTCTCACGGTCAGGAGGCCCTTAAGCTCGTCCATTTCCTCCTTAATGGAACTGTCGTCTGGACGTGCTATCACTAGACCGATTATCCCAGAGTTCTCGGCGGCTTCCTCTTCCTCGTCGGAAAGGACGACAAATGGGCTTCTACGAGGCCTTTGGGCGTCTTCAAGTTGAAACTTATCTATCTCCTCGTCCAACATGTTCGACGAAGACACTTGCTCCTCTAGGACAACTGTTGCCTGAGAATGCGTGGCGAGGGGGATTGCCGCAATGGTCTATGTGTACAGTATGGTGTGGGGGTCGTCAGGAATGTCGTGGTCGGCTAAGAAGTGTGGTTTGGCTACGTGAATCCTTCTTCACCTCCGGTCACCTGCAACAATGGCGTTCTCAATCTCCTGGAAGTCCAAGGAGAAAGGTTCGTACCCCAATATCAAATGAGCCGCCCTAAGTTGTAAGTCTTCACTCACGAACACCTCTAAGCGTAGCACTCAGTTCAAATCCGTGACGTTACAATGGCTCAAGCGAGGGCGCACGTGTTGTTTATCTGCAAAGAAAGACACCAAAACAAACAAACATGGTCAGATTTGTAGGACATGTAATAAACTAAAGTCAGACGCTTAAGTAAATGCTAATGCACATTTTTAGATGGTAGGTGGAGTTATGGGGTGGGAAGTTAGATCCTAAGGAGTCGCACCTGGATCTCCCCACTCAACTGGGCAGTGGAGGCCGTCGTGCCAGTTGCTTGAGACGATGAGGTAGTCGTCCTTCATGCCTTTATTGGACTTGGGCAGACAGGAGATCAACCTAACTACGCTAGAGCGGGATTTGATATAATAGCCTACCCTAGTGAGTTTGTGGCATTCGTACATAAAGGCGACGTCATGCTAGGTAAGGTTCAGACCCATCTGCTCATTTAGAGCATCGACGCTTCCTAAGACTCTAAAGACGTTGGGAGCACACTGGTCAGGACACAACCGGTGGTTGTGGAGGTATTTTCTGGTCACGCTTCTCATAGGGAGGGTCATTCCACCTTCTATGAAGGCAATCATGGGGATGATAACCTCTTCCGTTTTCCTAGACCCAGCTACGGCTTCTGCCGGACAGTATCTTAAACCTACGTCGCTGGGAATGTGGTATTTGGCTCTGAAACCTTCCATCCCAGCGGTGGTGTCAACTAAACACTTAAATCTACCCATTAGAAAGGAACGAAAGACTAAGTTTTAAGAGAGAGAACGGTTAAAATGGGAGTCGAGGACAAGATCCGAGGAGAATGGAGTAAAGAAAAAGAACAGGAACTTACAAGTTTGAAGTTGTGCGAGTTTCCACGGATTTCTGCAGAGAAAAGGTGATTACTGATGTTTTGATGGGATTAGCTTCTGAAGAAAGCGTCACGACGTGCGGGAAGTGGCCTCGAAATTGTATTCATCCCGCCCAAATTTTCAGGGGGTAACAAGGGTCGTTGGATGCTCATCTCACCGTTGAACGTGGGGGACAAGGTGTAACTTACGGTAATAAATGCGCGCGTTTTTGAAATTAAAACCGCCACGTGGCACCCTCTGGAACGCGAAACGATCTCCACACGTGTAGTTTATTTACAAAACGTGTGGGGTAAGTTCTCGTTGGATCAAAACCCTATTTTTCTCCTCGGATGCTGAAAAATAGAGTTTTGAGGGGCTATTGTGGGGAGTAAAAGGACCCAAGTGGGCATCTGGGCCTTTAGGCTCTAGCAAGGAGGGCCGATCTGTTCTTGAGCTAAGAATTTGTTAGCACTGCGAATCGGCCCATACGCCGAGGGTCCGAGGACACATCCGAGGGTGTGTTTCTCCTCGGACAGACACAAGAGAACTCGGAGATTCACTACGAAGGTCAAGGCAGAATTCTGGAAAGACTGTTGGTTAAAAGGGGGAAACCCTGAACCTTCTAGATACATCGGTGTTAGAAAAATATCAAGAACAAAGGCTGCCACCTCCACATTAAAGACTCTGTACCTATCTCCCTGGCCGCATTAATGGGGAAGTAACCCCTGAACAGTAGAATGGAAACTTCTGGTCACTATTCAAAGGCACTAAGAGAAGAAATATCTAGAGGGGGGTTTGAGCAACAGGTGGATAAAGCATCAGGAAAGGAAGTATTTAAGGGGGGAAGGCCAAAGAAAAGGGGATCAGTCGGTAACTAAGAAAGAAATTAAGAATTGTAATCTTTAAGAAAGAAAGAGAAATAATACAGAAGTAGTCTTCAGCTCACATCCGGAGAGGTCCATCTGCAATTATCATTCATTATTTACAAGTGTTTGCTCACCATAGCCTGTTATCAAGTTCTTAGTACTTCTAATCTAGATTTCAAGCCCACACTCTACAAATTTCATTGTTTAAGGCTCATTGGGCCTGAGCCCATAATAGTCTTTGGGTCCAGGTGCAATTGTGCACTTACACATGTAGTGTAGAAATTGAAAAAAAAGAAAAGAAAATTGTTGCTTTTTCTTTATAATACACTACATGTAAAAAATAAGGATTACATGGATAAGATGAAGAATTTGAATTGTAATCAAATATTTTTATCAACTTAGAAATTATAGGAGAAATACATGTAAAAAAAAAAGGATTATATGGATAAGATGAAGAATTTGGATTGTAATCAAACTAAAATTTTTATCAACTTAGAAATTATAGAAGAAGAAAAATTATATATATTTTTAAAACCTAAAAATCTAAAAAAGTTTCTACAATATAGTGAAGTCACTTGGCGCATGCTAAAATTAAAAAAAAAAAAATTTAAGTATTTTAAATTTTCAACTATGTATTTTTTTTTTAAGGTTTGTTATGGTTGAAGGAAAAAATCTGGTTTTGTATCTCATACAAAACACATAACGGAAGCAACAAATAAGGATCTATTTCATTCATGATTGATAACATGCACAATGTAAATTTCAGAATTTAAGAACAAGATAGCAAACTTAGTGTGGAGAAATTCAAAACAAAGATTAGAAGCACTTGGGAACACTTTTAATCTTCACTCCAATTCCACTTTACGCCCAAGATGTGTGGTCTCTCAATCAGTTTTTCAAAGGGAGAATGAAAGTGTGTCTCACACTCTCTCACACACCGTTTCTTTTTCTTTTCTAATCTCTCTTAAAAAAAAATTCTGTATGTTTCTTCCTTTATAACTAACTGATTATCTAATTGGGTTGGCCTATTGGGCCTTTCCAATTAGGCTTTAGTGTGTGGCTTGGAGTGGGACCAAAAGGAACCAATAAGACACTAGCTCCAATGGACCTTGGGCTTTTCCGTCAACTCTTGACAAGTCCAAGGTTACCATTAATTATATTTAATACCACTATATAAATATAATTGCACTCTAGGCCTTATTAATAAATTATATCCCAAGACTTTATTATACACGTAACCCCTTCATAAAATATTCGTAATAACATAAAGTCATAAATGTAGACTGCCACTTTGTAAATTACTACATCTTATCCTTAAGTACCCGGTTTAATTCTTTAAAGTTATTCATTATATATTTATGAAATCCAATTTCATAAATATATACTTTAGCAATTTCTTACTAAAGTGGTTAGGCCTAACTCTCTGAATAACTGAAACCATTAAACTTATCTCAAAGGAATATTTTATATCTCCATCAAGAGACTATGAATTCCATATTGAGAATATATGTTCCATCAACACTAAATGTGGCTGCCCAACATACTGAGGTTTTGACCGTCAATTCAGGTCTCACTCCTGATATATCAAAGTAACCTACACTTCATGATCAGGTCCATTATTCTCTCAGGATTAAGAGTTCATGCAAATAGAAGTCGTGAGATTTATTATTCATTTGACAGTCATTAGGAGAATAATAAATCTCACAGCGGTCCTGTTCAATATGTTTTAACTCTTAAAACATATCAACATATCAACTAGAAGTCTCCACTTCCATGATCAAGACAAATCATCTTAGTTGACACGTTATAGTTTTCGCAGATGAAATGCCCAATTTCATCACCGACTACGAACTATAAATTCTGAGTTTACAAAGAACTTGTGATTTACATCTTCTGTGACATTTCACATAAATCACATACAATGCATCTCATGGACAATATGATAATGTCCCATATTCATGTTACCATTATTTTAAATAATAATAAAACAACTTTATCAATCACAATATTAAGTCATACATAATGTCATACATAATGTCATACATAATATCATACATAGCATCATACAATAGGATTTAAGGGTACTAATCCTAACAATGGTATGTAGAGAGAGAAATAAAAAACTCTAATTTTTAAAAGTTCGTATGGAGTCTAAAAATTGCAATCCAATTTTGACTCAAGAAAACTCATCTTTTGCCAAAAAAATTTAGGGATAATTACACTCTACTCTCTTGAAGTTTGGGGAAATAACACTCTGCCCCAAACTTGAAGGGAAAAAACACTTCACCCCCCCCCCCTCCCAACATCCAATTGACCACACTTAGTTAAATTAATATTAAAAATTTTGTATACTAACCTACGATTTGTGTATGGCAGGTTTCCAAAATTATCTTATTTCATAATTAAAATGAATGGTTTTAAAATTTTTAATTAAAACCTAATTTAAAATATTTGGTGTGAATTTTGCTTTTTCCTTTTTTCAATGGGCTATAGAGATATTTACCTTTTGCAATTTTTGTGTGTGTGTGTGTTTCCCTAAAGTTTCTCCTTACATGCATTGTAAATTATGTTTGTTTAGAAGACATCATAAATTATGTTAAAGACATGTTTTTAGTATAAATTATATAAGTATTTTAAAAAAAATTTTATGTAGTTTTTTTAGGGGTTTCTTTTAATGTAGTTTATCCCATAAATTATCCCATAAAAAATTAACTGTATTTATACACGTGAAAAGAGGGGAAAACAATTGATATCTAGAATTTTGATTGTAATCAAATTAAGATTTTTACTTTTATTTTTTTGTAGTTTTTTTAGGGGTTTCTTTTAATGTAGTTTAGGTCCTTTGAGATAGTTACAAAGCTATTCCATAAATAATAATAAAAGAACTATATTTATACACGTGAAAAGAGGGGAAAATTTTTTATATCTAGAATTTCGATTGTAATCAAATTAAGATTTTTATTAATTTAGAAATTATAGGAAGAGAAAAATTATATTTATATATATTTTTTAAAATCTAAAAATCTAAAAAAATTTATACAATTTAGTGAAGCCACTTGACGCAACCATAGCGTCTAAGCTCAACTTTTATTATATAGTATATGATATGACTTTTTAAACTTGCAGTTATCCACAAATAAAGAAAATGTTTTTAAAATTTAGCTAAAATTTAGGAGTTTTTAAATCAATAATTTTACATGTATAACCCTATTACTTTAGCTTTACAAACTGGTAAATTTGAGGATATTTTAGACATCAAAATTGAAGAATAAAAGAATGCAATTGTTTCATGATTAGCATTGGCATCAAATATGCCAATCCAAATACTATATTTTTAACATTTGACACACTAAAATACCAAAATTTTTGCTTCATGAAGTGTTCTAAATCTCAAAAAATAAAATAAAAAAATAAAATAAATATGCTAATATGTCGTTCTACTAGTAGAATCGCATAATATAGCGTTCTAATTTTTTTTTATTCACCCACCAACGGGCCCAGTTTTGATTTGAACTAGTTTTTTTTTTTTTGTTGAGTTCATCCGATTTTGGTGGGTTGTGGTGGGCTAATTTTGGTGGTTGTGGTTGAGGTAGTTTTTTTATTTTATTTTTTATTATATATATATATATTCTACTTTAACCTAATCTAAGTGTATATGTGTATGAAGCTCTCACCTGGAGACTTGAACCCTGGCCTTTGCCCCCCACACCTTACAAACACTTATACTTGTAGAGTGACCATCGCACTAAGGGTGTGTGGTAGTGTGGTTGAGATAGTTAGTGGTGGTGATTGGTTGATTTTGGCCGGTGGTTGGTGGTGGTAAGTTTACGGTTGTGATGGTGGTGGGTTGTGAGGTGGTATCGTAGATTTTGTGTTTGTTTTTTTTTATTAAAAAAACACAATTGTAGGAGGATATTTTAGGTTATTTTAATGTATTGTATATATCTATCTCGATATATTAAGAGGATTCAGAAAATTAGTTATCCTTTTCTTACAATGTCTAAAATACCCCTAAAATTTATTAAGCACTACTCTAAACAAAAAATAATCGAGTGTATAAAAGTAATTTGAATTACATATAAACAATATTTAATAAACGAATTTAAACTATAAAAAAAAAAAAACCCTAACACGTGTGAATTCCACTCCCACATTTTACTCCTAACAAATTGCTTGAATTCCACCCCCCATGTTTTACTCCTAAAAAACTGCTTTACTAAGTTTCAAAAAAAAAAAAAAAAAAAAACTGCTTTACTATCAAATTTAAAATTTTAAACTTCTCTTTAACTTCTTTTACTTATTTGGTTTTTATTTTATCTATACTATTATTTAAGAGGCTTTTTCTATTTGGATTGGATTTTTTTTTTCCAAAATACCCCCAACACTCCTAAGTTTAGGTAGAAACAAAGCTAAAGGATTGTCAAATAAAAATACAGGTTTAACTTGTACTAAAATATTGCCTACAAGATATGAACACTCTTTATTCAAGAATGTTGATAAGTCTGTTTGGAATTGGAATACCTAACTTGATAATTGTTTATGGCAAAGTCAATAAGAACTTGCAACCCAGGTAACTTAATGCATATAATATAGTCTAATTTTTGTGTTACCTTCAATTTTCTACCATTTAATTGGTGGGTCTCAAACATCGTCCTATTCTCCAGAACTGTTTCTAGGATTGTACCTCAGCAATATTTGGGAGTATTAAGAAGCATGTGACTTTTTCACTACAAAGCATATGTATCCAGTTACAAAATGATATGGGAATATTTTGTATTCTTTGATGGGATTTATTTGAATTGCACTATTTTTTGCTCCACTAAGTAGGGCATTATTATTATTATTTTTTTAATTTTGATGAGTGGATCTTCTTACCTATAATGGTAGTTGGGAACAATTTTGTAATGAAGTCTCTGATCATTTGTCCTCTGGATCATACAAAATTTGTATATGCATATCACCATGTTGATTCACTGAATCATAGTTTACTTTAGATGTGACACAACTTCTATTTTCATGGTTTTTTAAAAGGTCAGAATTGGTTCTATTTGAAATTAAACAGATAAGGAAAACATACTGCAACAATACAGCAAATGAATTTCACCAATTAGGTTCTCCTATCGCTATTTAAACAATTATTAACTTATTATACATAATTTAGTAGTCCATTGTGTACGAGATGAAAAAAAAGCTACACTTGCTTGCATTATTTTTGGGGCTAGGAGTCAAGAAATTGTCTCTTCAGGTATGTTCTATTTTGTCAATTTCAAGGCATGCCATATAGGTAGAACCAAGTTAGTTCCTTCAATACTTCAAAAGCTGAGCAGTTGCTTTGATATTACAAAATTTATTTAAAAAGATTTTTTTTTTTTATATTACAACATTGTTAGCAACTTGGTTTAATTACAAAATTTTTATAAATGATATGAACAAATCATATACATTTTTTTTAGAAAAAAAAAACCTTCTTATGCAGTATCCATTAATCATGAGCTATGTTCTTGGCAAAGAATGCAACATAATCTACATACACATGTAGACATAGACATGCATGCATATTTACAATGTTATGTAAAGACCGATTGATTCATGTAACAAAGATAGAGGATGCTTATCATATCTTGCCTGGATTTTCTCAAATTATAGTTTTTTGATGCTTATGTTGAGAATTTTTTATATAATAATTCAGCCAAAAAAAATTGAGTTATATAATTATCATGCAACATGCATCCATATTAAAGAAATAAATTAAAACTCTTCATGGTTTCAGCCCATTATTGATCAACTTTTTTAGGAAGTTATTGAATACAAAGCATGATTTGATAAAATTTTTCTGTCATGAATTGAGCTTTTTAGATTGATTTTTTCAATTTGGATTTTGTAGATATAAGTGCACAACATCTCATTTAGAATCTACAACAATTGAGATCTTGAGGAGATTTTCTTACCATTGGTCTTGATGATGTGTTGAAATCGTCAGTGAGTTGTAGGCTCCAAAGCTCTCCAATGGGTACTCGTGGAATAAGAACAAATGGACCAAACAGAAAGCACCGGTGTGGTACCAGCCAAAAACCCTCCAAAGGTCTAATTAGTTAAATGAGAAATCTCTAAGAACTCTATAGTGAGAGAACTAGGGATTTTCTGCGCACTTGAGGAAAGAGGGGGTCTGGTGCTTATATAGTGGTGAGTAGTGAATTGAGATCCCTTAGAAGTATGGATCTTTCCTTGTAGAGGGTCTTTGGTATTTAGGGTTTCCGTGATTCCAGGGTATCTTTCTATATGAGGGAGACATGTGGGCATGATATGGCCTTAGTACGTGATGCGCAAGATCTTTCCTTATAGGAGCATGCATGTGGAACACACATGGAAACACAGGACCCGTCGGGTTTCTTCGTCCCGTCAGCTTTACGGTCAACCGTTGCTTCAGCTTTTTCGTCGGTATGGAACGCATCCGTCGCCTTTCCATGAGGCCAACGACCCTGCCAAGGTCATTTGCCTTCTTGGTCTTCTGTTTATGAGCCTTTCTTTGTCGAAAATATCCCCATCAGGTTTGTACTTTTTAATATAATCCTACTAATCCATTTATCCATATTCCTCTCTTTCACCTCCTGATGTAGGACACAATTTATTGTTTAATTATTGTAATTTATTATTTTTGGTATTTTTATGTAAAAATGTTATTTTAGGTTTAGGTGATTTATTTCCTTGTTTTTAGGTGCATTTAATGTTTTTTAGGTCAAATTTGATTCCTAATATGGTAAGGTATCAATTATGAGTTATTTTAGAATATAATTTCTTTCTGTCAAGTTTTAGAATCAACAAGCATTCAAGGATCCATTGCATGTTCCAGTTGGGCCTATTACAAGAGCAAGATCCAAGAAGATCAAAGAAGCACTTAATGGGCTGATTCAAGAGATTTGGGCTGATTCTAATGCAGGACATTCCAAGCTTGGCCCAAAGGAAAATGAAGGCGTAATAAATTTAATCCAAGCTATTGAAGGCTGATCTGGCTTAATTGGGAGTGATTTATGGCGTGGATTAATGGTTGATTGACTTTTTAGCTTTATATCAATTAATGGAGATTTTTTCCTATTCTGGAGCTGCTATTTCAGACCAAATCTAGTTGAATTTAGGACTTTTAGTATTTAGAACGTTTTTTAGCTATTTTCCTTGTTTTTAAGTACATTTAATGCTTTTTAGGTCAAATTTGACTCCTGATATGGTAAAATATCAATTAGGAGTTATTTTAGAATATATTTTCTTGTCTGTCAAGTTTTATGGAGCCCTTAAATAGGCCCTTAAGTCTATAAACGTTTTTCATATATTATTGAATAAAAATCAGAAAATGTGAGGCTTTGCTCTTCTTTTGATTCTTCAGGAACTGTGAACTTATCAAGGATTCTTCCTTGTGACGTTCAAACTTTATACCTTCGGTTCGTGATTCATTATAATCATTGGGTCAAGGTGTCATACTTATACATTTGGTTCGCGTTTCGATTATAAACGTTGGGTCAGAGTTTCTATCAAAAATCTAAATTTTAGCTTTCTTGGGCAAATATTCCAATATTTTTGTTGGGTCTCAAAGTGTGTCGAATGAGGTTCGCATCACAAGGCCTATTACTTATACTTTTGGTTCGCGTTTCACTTATAAACGTTGGGTCAGGGTTCTATCAAAAATCTGAATTTTAGCTTTCCTGGAAAAATATTTCAATATTTTTATTGGGTCTTAAAGTGTGTGATTAAGGTTCGCATAATTTGGTATCAGAGCATAGGTTCTAAAATCAATTTTCTATCCCATTATCTTTTATTTCTTGTTATCATCCTATTTTGTTCTTTTTGTGTTCTTCATTCCTTGTTCTTATTTTGTGACATGCATTAGGCTAAAATCGTGCACCAAGCTCAAAAAAAAAAGTGAAAAAAAGAGAAAGAAAAAAAGAAAAAGAAGAGATGGTAATTATTGAGAACATTGTGGAAGATTCAATTGAGGTCAAATATGAGGATGAGTCCACAACCCACAATCCTCAAGTCTCAGTTGATTTGTTGAAGATGACTATACAATATGTTGATTTCCTGGAGTAGAAAATTTTAATTTTATTATCAACCCTTTGTTGATTGATGTTGCAAATAAATTGAAAGTAGATGAGAAGAAATTTTCTGCTACACTTTATGGAGGATTCAAGATTCACAACCGAATCAAGTCATTAAAGCATTTGAAGTATTTGTTTATTTGGAGCGGAAGATTTCAGATTTCAAAGACGAACTTGAGGACGAGTTTGTTTCAAGTGGAGGGGTCTGATGTAGGACACAATTTACTGTTTAATTCTTATAATTTATTATTTTTAGTATTTTTATGTAAAAACGTTATGTTAGGTTTAGGTGATTTATTTCCTTGTTTTTAAGTGCATTTAATGCTTTTTAGGTCAAATTTGATTCCTGATATGGTAAGGTATCAAATAGGAGTTATTTTAGAATATATTTTCTCGTCTGTCAAGTTTTATGGAGCCCTTAAATAGGCCCTTAAGTTTGTAAACGTTTTTCATATATTATTGAATAAAAAACAGAAAATGTGAGGCTTTGCTCTTCTTTTGGTTCTTCAAGAACTATGAACTTATCAAGGATTCTTTCTTGTGGCGTTCAAATTTTATACCTTCGGTTCATGATTCAATTATAATCATTGGGTCAAGGTCTGTTACTTATACTTTTGGTTCACGTTTCACTTATAAACGTTGGGTCAGGATTCTATCAAAAATCTGAATTTTAGCTTTTTTTGGAAAATTTTCCAATATTTTTGTTGGGTCTCAAAGCGGGTCGATTGAGGTTCGCCTCACCTCCCACTAAACTTCATAGTTATTATTAAGATAACTACTAAAAACTGACCATTTATATTCATAATTTTTTTCAACAGAAAGTGCCAAAACTGATGAATTTGAAAAAAAGAGAAAAATAGTACTCCATAGTTAATCCACCCTCTCACAAATTACAATTAGGTAACTCTCTCTCCTTTTGCACTCTCTTACTTTCAATTTAATTTTCAAGTTTTTTTTTTCTTTAGTCATGTTAAGGACATATTTGATGCAAATCAAGGAGCTGGCTATGCTGATCATACACGTGGAAATGGAGTTGAATTTGCTCATGACCCTTTGTCACTTCCTAGTGGCCCAATTACAAGACTTAGAGCTAAATGTTTCAAGGAAGCACTAAATGGGCTAGTCCAAGAGAATTGGACTGATTCTGAAAAGACCAAGCTAGGCTCAGATAATAATCAAGGCTTAGTCCATGTCATCAAAGCACTTGAAGAGGAAAATTAATCTAGTCATTTAGCTTGTTTGACTGCCTTTAAAAGTCCAAGAATCCAAAAAAAACGTGGGAACTTGTTTTGCTTAATTTTTATGATGTTTTCAAAGTTGTAATTATGACTTGCCTATTCTTGGAGGGTTGTTCCAGGTACATAGATGGGTAGTACAAATTTTAAAAATCAATTTTGGTTTTCAGAAAAACTATTCTCCTTGTGAGGTCTTGTGTTTCTCTTGGTTCTTAAAAGAACTCTTGAACTTATCAAGTTAATCTTGTGGCGTTCAAACAACCAAACTTATCACCTTAATTCTTGAGAGTTTCTTAGGAATTCTTGGTGTGGCGTTTTCAATCCAACGTAGTCTTGGTGTTTCATCTGATTAGATGACGGGTCAAGGCTCAACAAATCTTATCTAACGATCTTGGGGTTCCAAACCATCATTATTATCGGGTTTCATCACAATTGTTGGTGAAGTTCATATCAATATTTATGTAGTTGGCTAATCCTTTGACAAAATGCACTTTACTTGTAATTGGGTAGATCTAGGATGTGCTTAATACTTCAAAGAACATGTTGTTCAAGTCTAGTATTAAAGTCATGAAGATTGGACCAAGAAACAAGTGAAGAAAAGGTGTTTACTAAAGTTGGACAGATAGCTGGACACCTGCGGACAGCTGCTCGACAGTTGCTCAACAGATAGCTATCTATTGAGGTTTAATAGGCTCAACACCTGCTATCTATCGAGGTATCTATCGACGTTACGGAAATCAGAATTTTCAGATCTGATTTTTGGGTCAGGCTTTTGTGTTTGTGTAGGTTTTTTTTCTCACAAACCTAGACATATATAAGGCTTATTTTAGAGGCTGTCATATAAGAGAATATAAGGAGAACATATGCAAAAAGGTGACTGAAGCCTTATTCTCTCTGAAAGAAGCTACTGCGTTTTTGCGCCTTAGGGTTTTGTAACCAAGTGCTTCTTGATCTTCATTGTTGATGAAGTGAAGAACTTTGCAACCAACATCTTCTTCTCTAGTTGGTGATTGAAGTCACATACTGTGATTCATGCAAAGGAGTTAGTCACGTACTGAGATCTGTACATCAAAGGGTAGCATTCATATCTTGAAGAGTTCAAAGGTTCTGAAGCAGTAGAAGGTTTCTACTGTGAGTTCATCTACGGTGATTGTAGAGTCTAGGGACAAAAGTTTTGTACTAGATCTGAAACTTCTCTTTACTATAGTGAATTGCTTTTCGGGAAGATTTCCCCCCAGGTTTTTTACTGTGAAACTAGTTGGTTTCATTGGTTTTCCTGAGTCATCATATCTTGTCTTATTTACTTTTTCGCTGTATATTATTTGTAATATGATATTGATGTTTGTTTGTTTTAACAAGTTTTATGCATAATAAATCTAATTAACAACTTGAATTTAAAACTTGTTAATACTATCAACCGGGGTCTAAATTTTTCAACAAATGGTATCAAAGCGGGTACACTCTGATTGAATTAATTTCCTAAGTGTGATCCTTGACCCCCGTTATTATGGATCGTGAACAATCTCTTTTGATTCCTCCTTTATTTGATGGAACTAATTATCCGTACTGGAAAGTTCGTATGAAAGTTTTTTTGTAGGCTCTAGGTGAACAAGTATGGCAAGCTGTTGAAGTTAGCTAGATTAAGCCAAAGGAATCGCTTGTGGATTGGGATGATGCAACGATCACAACAGCAAATTTCAACAGTAGAGCCTTGAATGCTTTGTTTTTTGGGGTGACCAATGAGGAATTCAAGAAAATATCATCCACAGAAGTTGCCAAAGAAGCATGGACCATTCTTGAGACCGCCTATGAAGGTACCAGGGCTGTAAAGACTTTGAAGCTTCAAAGATTCACTAGTAGTTTTGAAGAAATAAGGATGGAGGAGGATGAGACCTTGATGAGTTTTATGCTAAGCTCAAAGATATTATGAATTCCGCTTTCAACCTTGGAGAGTCTATAGCAGAATCCAAAATTATTAGGAAAATCCTTATGTCCTTACCCGAAAGATTTCATGCCAAGATCATTGCCATTGAAGAAACAAAGGACATTGATCAAATTCCTTTGACTGAGCTTGTAGGGAACCTTCAAACCTATGAGATGGGATTAGGCTCAATGGGAAAAGGTGGAAAGAGTAAAAACTTGACTTTTAAGGGTATAGAAGAAGAGATTGAGGACTTTGAAGATGAAGATGAAGATGAGGATGAGGATGAGGATCTAACCTTCATAACTGATAAGATTATTAAACTTCTTCAGTTTAGGAAAAAGGATAAGGGCAAATCTCCTAGGAAATCTAAATCTTCTAGGAAGGGTAAGAATGAGAAACCCCTCATCCAATGCCATGAGTGCAAGAGTTTTGGTCATATGAGGATAGAGTGCCCAAACTACCTTATGAGGGAAAAGGCTAAGAAGTCAGAAGATAAATGGTTGGTTGCTACTTGGAGTGACACTGGGAATGGCCTTTGCTGCCTCAACCGATAGGGTAATTATGGAGAGTGCTAGTGATAGTGATGATTCTTCTGATGAAGAAGTACCCAAGAAGTTGACCCTTCAGGAAGCATATGATAAGCTATGCACTGAATTCATAAAATCTGAAAAGACTTCGCATCTTTGTAGAATATAACTTAATGAGGTAAAAACTGAAAAAGCTGATTTGTTAGTCAAATTGGATGAGATTACAAGGTTAGTTGAGACTCTCATTGTGGAGAACACCTCATTAGAAGAGAAGGTCAAGAATCTCAAGCTTGAGCTTAGTCAAGCTAGAACTCAAATAGAGAGGATGTCTAGTGCAAAACTTGAAGAGGTCTTAAGTGCTCAAAAGCCTAGTTCTGATAAGACTGGCTTAGGATATGATGTTTCCTCCAGCCCCTCCTCTTCCACGGCTTCTGGATCAAGGACTGTCATCGTGCCTCAATCCGAGAAAGGTAATAAAGGTATGAAATTCAAAACTATTTTGGCTAATTCTAAATCCTTGTTAGACCTCATGTTTGTCACCACTGTGGTGTTTCTGGACACATTCGTCCTAATTGCTTTAAGTTGTATCCTCAAAAGCAAGTGTCCAAACGGTCACAAGTTTCCTCTCAAGGACCTACACATTTGTTTGGAGAGTTATTAAAAGTCTTGAGCTTTTTAACTCAATTTCAGGAGAATCTTAATTCTTCCATGTCCTTTAGTAGGCATACTAGGACACGTGCATTTTCATCTTCACGGCCAAAGACTCGTGCTGTGTGGGTGAGAAAGGAGCCTAAGACTTAATTGTCTTTTCTGTTTGTCCTCTACTTTAATTCTTTCTATCTAAAGTAGGACTCTCTTTGCTTGATTTTTTTTTTCTGCTTTTGAAATCATGCCTTAATGCATTTGCATTTTTCTATCATGCCTAAATGCATTTTTCTTTCATGCTTTCATGATTGTTTATCTGGTTTTGTTTGATTGTTTAGTTTTTATTTTGTTTTGTTTTCAAAATAAAAAAAAATGAAAAAATAAAAAAATACAAAAACAGTGTGTGTTTGTGTACATCGGTTCCTGTGAACCTTAAAATGGCCTTTGAAACAGAGTTTTCTAAACTTTGTATCTCTTGTAACTTAGATGAACATTCCTATGCACAACTAAGCAAGTGAGTTTTGTGGCTCTTTGTTTGTGATGAGTAAGGTTAAGTGATCTCTTGTACTTAACACTCGTATCACTCTTTTTAACGGGTAGGACTAGAAAATCCTAAGAGAAAGGCATTAGTAACCATCTTGATGCAAACCTCAATCGACACGCTTTGAGACCCAACAAAAGTATTGGAATATTTAATACCAAATGATGCGAACCTCAATCGACACGCTTTGAGACCCAACAAAAATATTGGAATATTTGCCCAAGAAAGCTAAAATTCAGATTTTTGATAGAAACCCTGACCCAACGTTTATAATCGAAACGCGAACCAAATGTATAAGTTGACATTGACCCAATGATTATAAAGAATCACAAACCAAAGGTATAAGTTTGAACGCCACAAGGAAGAATCCCTGATAAGTTCACAGTTCTTGAAGAACCAAAAGAAGAGCAAAGCCTCACATTTTCTGATTTTTTTTTTTGAAGAACCAAAAGAAGAGCAAAGCCTCACCGTTTCTGATTTTTATTCAATAATATTATGAAAAACGTTTACAAACTTCAGAGCCTATTTAAGGGCTCCATAAAACTTGACAGACAAGAAAATATATTCTAAAATAACTCCTAATTGATACCTTACTATATCAGGAATCAAATTTGACCTAAAAAGCATTAAATGCACCTAAAAACAAGGAAAATACCTAAAAAACGTACTAAATAATAAAACCTTAAATAAAAGTTGATTTGGTCTGAAATTAGTAGATCCAAAATAGGGAAAAATCTGACTTAATTGATATAGAGCTGGAAAGTCAATCAGCCATTAATTCATGCCATAAATCATTCACAATTAAGCCAGATCAGCCCTAAATAGCTTGAATTAAATTTATTACGCTTTTAGCTTCCTTTGGGCCAAGCTTGGAATGTCCTGCGTTAGAATCAGCCTAAATCTCTTGAATCAGCCCATTAAGTGCTTCTTTGATCTTCTTGGATCTTGCTCTTATAATAGGCCCAACTGGAACATGCAATGGATCCTTGAATGCTTGTTGATTCTCATCACATCTCATCACTGTTACCCGCTAATCATGATATGACATCTGCATGCTTCGGCATAGCAAAAGTGCAATGTCAATGACATCTGTATGATTCGGCATAGCAAAAGTGCAATGTCAAAAGCTTAACATAATTGGGTATTTCTTTTCTCTCTCTTATATACCCATGCATGGTTCGCTTAATAAAAGAAAATAAAAGCAAAAAGAACAAAATGCTTTAAATATAATTGCATGCGTATTTTCTAGAAGATGTGGGAGTTATAAGATGTACCTCAAAGGTGATAGTCCCCATCAAACAGTTATGATTGTGTGTGAGTTAAAGTGATTTTCTCATATCTCAAATCGTCATAACATAGAGACACTTATGCATTCTTGCGATGTTTTCACACACAACACGCAATATTCTTTTCTACTTTTGATACATGTGCAGGTACAATGTGATTTGGCCATCACAAAGTTTACATGTGTTGATGTATGCTTACTAAACTATCTTAACTTTTTTTTGAAATATAAAATTGGTTAGACTTGTTTAGTGTGTGTGTGTGTGTTTTTTTTTGGAGCTAAATGCTTAACTCTTTGTTGATTGAGAAATGTTTTGAGAGGTTAAAATGTTGGTTGGGTCATTGGCTGAGTTGCATGTTTGATTGCATTTACATCTGTGTTTTTCCCTTTTGGAAAAACTGTTTTTAAACCATCTCGACACCTCTCGATACCTGGCTTATTTGTCGAGTTCTTCTGTTGCATCTTATCGCAATCTCGACACCTCTCGATAGCTAGGTGGATCGATCGAGAAAGTTTCTGTCCCCTCGATAGCTTCTCGATAACTGTTCGATCCATCGAGGTATGCTCGATAGCATCTCGACACCTCTCGATCTATCGAGATCCTCTGCATGCATTGTTTTTCACATGTTTTGCATGTTTCTCTTATCTTGTCATCCATAGCATCTTGTTTTATTACATTTATGCATTTTTATGGATCCTTTGTACCCCCTTGATCATTTTTGATCATCTTTATGTTTCTCGAGTGAAGCTTTCTAGCTTCTTGTACCCATTGTCAATCGTGACAAAAAGGGGGAGAAATTGGAGAATTTGTGGTACATGTCTTTGTAAGGGGGAGATGGGTTTCATCTTGTTAGGGGGAATGTTTACCTCATTGTTGTTGTAGGAGCTTCTTTTAGCTTCTTCTTCTTGTACCTTAGATCTTGTGACCATTTTTACATACATTGTGCTTATCAAGTGGTATATGTGATGATGTATGTTTTCTTCACCTATCTCTACATGTGTTGTTTCTTTTCTATCTTTATACACATGTTTCTTTATTTGTATGCAATCTATTATTTCTGTCTCACACTAAGACGACTTTATGAGTTTTGTTTAAAGTGTTTCAGAAATACAGATTGTCAAAGTCTTCCATGCCATGAACTCTCGTCTTGCAAAGTTTTTCAAGAGTTTGTGTTAGAGTAGATTTTATTGTATTCAACAAGTGAGTATGAGTTGAGTGATTTATGACTTCTCTCATATGTTCATTTGTTTGTTGTAGTTTTGCCACGGATTGCCAAAAGGGGAGATTGTTAAGGACATATTTATGTAGATCTAGGATGTGCTTAATATTTCAAAGAACATGTTGTTCAAGTCTAGTATTAAAGCCATGAAGATTGGACCAAGAAACAAGTGAAGAAAATGTGTTTACTAAAGTTGGACACCTGCGGATAGCTGCTCGACAGATAGCTATTTATTGAGGTTTAATAAGGCTCGATACCTGCTATCTATCGAGGTATCTATCGACGTTACGGAAATCAGAATTTTCAGATCTGATTTTTAGGCCAAGCTTTTGTGTTTGTGTAGAGTTTCTTTTCTCACAACCCTAGACATATATAAGGCTTATTTTAGAGGTCGTCATATAAGAGAATACAAGGAGAACATATGCAAAAAGGTGACTGAAGTCTTATTCTCTCTAAAAGAAGCTACTGCGTCTTTGCGCCTTAGGGTTTTGTAACCAAGTGCTTCTTGATCTTCATTGTTGATGCAGTGAAGAACTTTGCAACCAACATCTTCTTCTCTAGTTGATGATTGAAGTCACGTACTGGGATCCGTGCATCAAAGGGTGGCGTTCATATATTGAAGAGTTCAGAGGTTCTGAAGCAGTAGAAGGTTTCTACTGTGAGTTCATCTACGATGATTGTAGAGTCTAGGGACAAAGGTTTTGTACTAGATCTGAAACTTCTTTTTACTATAGTGAATTGTTTTTCGGGAAGGTTTCCCCCCAGGTTTTTTACTGTGAAACTGGTTGGTTTCATTGGTTTTCCTAGGTCATCATATCTTGTCTTATTTACTTTTCAGCTGCATATTATTTGTGACATGATATTGATGTTTGTTTGTTTTAACAAGTTTTATGCATAATAAATCTAATTAACAACTTGAGTTTAAAACTTGTTAATACTATCAACCGGGGTCTAAATTTCCCAACAAGTCATTTTGATAAAATTTTCTTGTAGTTATTTTTGGTTGATGCATTTTTTGAAGGATATTTTTTAATGATGCATTTTCACGGGGAGAAGACACATTTTGAAAGAGATTTAATGGTACTTTACAGTTAATCCACCCTCTCACAAATCACGATTAGGTAACTCTTTTTCCTCTCACGTTCTCTTTCTTTTAATTTCATTTTCATTTTTTTTTTGTGAGTCATTTTGATATAATTTTGGCGGAAATCATATTTTCGCCACTACATTTTCATGCGATTCCCACTTTGGTCCCTAAATTTTATTTTTACCGCTTTTAGTCTCTATCCTGAAAAACGCTTCCCATTTTGGTCCCTGTCGTTACATCAGAGACGGAAAATGCACATGTGGCAAATGGCAGAAGTAAAAAATATTAAAATAATGTCCACTTGTCACTGCAAGCTCCACGTGTCATTGCAATATTAAAATATTGTTAATATTTTAACAATATTAAAATAATGGTGCGTTTTAAAGTATGGAGGAATAGAAGGAGAAAGAGAGTGGAGCTGGTGTGGTGAGGAGCTTGATTGAGATGGTGAGTGAGATATTGTCGATCTCGGAGTACAGGTGTATGGTCAAGAAACACTATTGCAATTTGGCGAGGAGGTTGAAGCTGTTGATCCCTCTGTTCGAGGAGATTAGGGATTCTAAAGAGTTGGTTGTACCTGAAGAGACTGTGGAGGCTCTGAAATTGTTGAGGGAAGCGCTTGAATCGGCTAAGGAATTGCTTAGATTCGGTTGTGAAGGGAGCAAGATCTATCTGGTGCGTGCATTTCCGTGAGTCTTTTTTTTTTTTTTGGATTGGATTGTGTCTGTTTGGTTGCTGAGAAAATTTTGGAGGAAAGTGTGAGAAAATATTACCGTTGTTGTTATAACTAGAGCTGCCACCTGGGACTTTGAGTTACTAACTTACTATCAGTAAAAAACAAATAGAGATGCAGCTTAGGTTTGCAAATGAGTTTGAAATCGATTCAATTGCTAAATTTTCTGAGTTTGACTATTAGTGATTGCTTTGAAAATTGATACTGTTGCTGTGGTTTGGTTATATATGTTTGTTTCAGTGACATTGTCATTGCTTAGATCAGTGAATTATGACTAACTAAGGGCGGAAAAGCCACGTGGAGCTTGCAGTGACACGTGAACATTATTTTAATATTTTTTAATTCTGCCGTTTGCCACGTGTGCATTTTCCATTTCTGATATAATGTCAGGGACCAAAATGGGAAGCATTTTTCAGGATAGGGACTAAAAGCAGTAAAAGTAAAATCTAGGGACCAAAGTGAGAATCACCTGAAAATGTAGGGACGAAAATGTAATTTGCGCCTATAATTTTTTTAAAGGTTATTTTTATTTATGTATTTTGATAGAGAGAAGATGCATTTTGAAGGATTATCATTGAGTGATTAGATTGATTGCAGAATAGTTGGCAATGGTGATGAATTGGAGACATGATAATACATAAGCCCTTATTAAAGAGCCCTTCATCTATTGTTGTTGACTTATATCCTTTGTTGGATTTTGTGAGGAAAAAAAAATTGTAATTCTTTTTATTTATAGTTTTTTTTTTTTAATTTTCCAATAGGTTGATCTAGAAGATTAAGAAGAATGATTGTGATGTTTAAATTACAAGTTGTAACTGTGTATATATTTCAATTTTCAAAATAAGGCAACATGCTAGGGATCCCAAAATTTTTTCTTTCAATATGAATTTGGAAATATTATTGGGGCTCCACTAGATTACCAACTAAATGCATCTTTTTCCCCCTCGGATGGAGTTGTTGAAAACTTGGATTTGGGTGGTGATACACAATTGCATAGGATAAGTCTTCATGTGTAGAGAGTTAGGAAGTTTTTTTTGGGAGACATTTAGGAAGTTAATCATGAAAGGTACAGTTGTTTTTTTTTTTTTTGAAAATTTATTTTATAATGCCCGTTTGAGAATTACTTATTTCGGATATATAGTTTATTTGCATATGTGAGACCAAAAAAAATAAAAAAATAAAAACTGACTTATTTCCAAAAAATTGAAACTTAAACTATTTATAATAAAGTTGAGACAGAATAATGTGAGACTCACAAAAAGTACATAAAATATGTGAAAATGCTATCCATATATATTATTTAAATAAATCACACAATTCATTAAAATAGTCATATAACTAAAATTATACGTGGATAATTTTTTCAACTGCCACATAGTGAGTTTGAGAAAAATTCTACCAATTTGATTTGGAACAAAACCATTTCCTAAAATAAAATCTGCATTATGGAATAGATTGATTAAGGAAAAGTAACTTATTTGAAAACTAGTAATTTAATTTTTAAAGTAATATTCCAAGTGAATTTGCATCCAAAACTCATTTGCATGCAAGTGAATTTGTAAAGTAGTATTCAAGTGTTATGTATGAGAGGAGATTATTTCAATAGCTAAGTCATTAAAGTAATATCCAAGTGAATTTGCATCTGAGTGAATTTGCATTTTTTGAAAAAAAATTTAATAATTTGCATCAATTATAATTTAGAATTATTACATTTTTCAATTACAAAAATACCTAGGGGTGTGATGAAAAAATTATTTCACCCACAAACGCATAATATCATCACACCACTAGGTTTTTTTGTGACTGAAAAATGTAGTAATTCTAAATTATAATTAATGCAAATTATTAAATTTTATCCAAAAAATAAAGCTCCTCTGAGCACGCACATGCTCAGAGGCTAGTTTTATTTAAGTTTCATGATATATCCTCCTTCTTCTTCATCTTCTTCTTCTTAGTTTGGAAATAAAAAATAAAAAAATAAAAAAATCCCTGATAGTATATTACTACACTGGAATAACAAAAGACTTTTTTTTTTTTTTTTTTTTTAAGGAAGGTATAACAAAAGACTTGATTACTTGACTTCCAAGATTATCCGGATAAGTATATAAGCAAATATTCTTCTTTTACTTATCCTGTTTTTTAATTTTCCTATATCTTACATTCAATTGCCGTTTTAAAATATTGTATTTGTTTGTCTCTTGCCACATGACAATTTTCTATTTGTTTATTTCTCTTCTTTGATGTCAAACTTTTCTTTCGTTTTTTTTAATTCAATAATTTTGCATGTAATTTTTTGTGAAAAATATGACAAATGAGATCTTTTTTCTTGTTCCCTTCATATATGCTTCTTCATTTTGGCCTCTATTAATGCCTATCTAGAAATTTCATTCATTCATTCATTTTTTTTTATAAATTTTTTGCATCCTTTCTATTTAGAATGATGTTGTTTCAAAGTGTCTCATAAGATTAACACAAAGTTTCTGTTTAAATTCATCTGCATGCTATAGGTCACACCAAGTTATTGAATTTTTTGCTTCTCAAAAAAAAAAAAAAAGTTATTGGATCTTTAAAAAGTTTTTATAAAATATGCCCACTACATTGAATATTTTCTTGCGAAATCACATATTAAAAAATAAATCATTAATTTTTGTTTCAAAAAAAAAAAAAACTAAATCATTAATATGTCAAATTCTAGACTCTTATATATCTTTCATTTTCCATGCAGACATGGACTCTATGAAACTCAAAGAGGAGAACGATCAACTTGTCGTGATTAGGAGACTTGATCTTGCTGAATTGATAAAAACTCTGAGGAATAAGGTTGGGAAGGCATACAAAATCACTTTAGAACAAAAAAAAAAAAAAAAAAAAATCCTTATTTTGTTTGTATACTATGAGATTGGTCTGTGCTTTCTAAAAAAAAAAAAAAGATTGGTTTGTGGGTGCTGAATTCTTTTTCTTTTCTTTTATTTTTTTTAAATTTATTTTCCAGCTCAAAGCAACATGATTTTGGTATTTGTTGAGGGTTTAGTGTCATAATCTAAAAATTGGGCTAATGAAAAATCACGACACTAAACCTAATATAATAATAATAATAAAAAGTTTTACATTATGTGCAAAGCGTGTGTGATGAGACTAGTAATATTTTAATGTATTGTATTGAAGAATAAAATATATGATATATGATATAATGTTAAATACTATTGTAAAATAGAAAAAATAAGTTTTAGTGTAATAAAAAGGCATTTGACATAGTACAACCGAAACTAGTGCTTTAATGCTATAGTACTAGTTAATTTGGCAGTACTTTTTTAGTTTCCCTTCGTTTTTTTGGTTTAATTCAATTTTAATTTCACTTTTTACTAAGTAGTAGATACTTTTTTTTTTTCACCCATCTTCAACAGATAAAACTATGATGCCAAACCCACATTAATGACAACAGAATGATGTAAAGAGCCTCTTCCAAAAATAAAAAATAAAAATTCAAACTCAAAGGGTCCGTTTAGTACGTATGTTTAAATAGCAATTTTTAAGTTAAATTTTTTTTAAAAAAAATACATATGAATAAAAAAAATGTATAAAAATACATAAAATATTATTTAAAAATTAAAAATTATTATTTAAAATGACGTAACACACCCCTCCATAGCTTTCTTCGAGAGGGGGTCAAGAAAGTGGAACAACCGAACAACTGCACCATTGCCCACAAAGAGTTGGGAGCCATGAAAAGATTTTCAAAGGAAAAGATTTTTCTTTCAATTTTGTGGTCCGATGGAGAAGCATAAAGTTGTCCACAAAGTGATATTATGGGGACAACTTTGTAATTTAGCGTTTTCTGTGGTTTGCGTTTATGTCAGAAAATCATTCAACAAGGACACATTGTGAGTCACTTTTTCAGTGTGCAGTTTTCACTAACAAGGCTATTTGAGTAAATGTAACTGAGATCTTTTGTTCAAAATCGTTGGGGGGGGGGGAAGACAGTAAGGCAAAAAAAGAAAGTACATTTTTCTTTGTATAATCCACCATTAATGTATTAATTATTAATACCGCTTCAGCAGGAATTGATTTGTCTCGGTTGACAAGTGACAACTATGGTTTGGTTGGGAACAACAAGATCAAGCTTGTGATTTCACAGTTTTCACTATCAAGATACAATGGGGAAATATCACACAATCTCGTTTTGTAATTTCTTTGTAAAGTCAATCGCTCTATCTCGTGGCCTTTTTGCTAAGCTAATCTTCATAGCCTTCTTTGCGAGAAAATACACCATATTTTGGGTGTATATTTTCTTCCAACTCACAATTAATAAGATTTATCGGTTGTTAGACCCACTCAGTTGTGAGTAAGAAGAAACATACACCCGGTATTGAAATTAGTGTCCTAAAATTCTATTGTATATCGTGTATGACATTATGTTCTATGTAATAAGCCTATTTTATTATTATCTAAAATAATAGTAACATAAATATTTGAACATTATCATATAGTCCCTGAGATGCATAGTAGATGATTTATGTGATTTAGTCACAGAAGATATAAATCAAAAGTTTTTTGTAAAGTCAGAATTTTAGTTCGTAGTCGGTGATGAAATTGGGCATTTCATCTGTGAAGACTATAACATATCAACTAAGATGATTTGTCTTGATTATGAAAGTGGAGATTTCTAGTTGATATGTTGATATATTTTAAGTGTTAAGACATATTGAATTGGACTGTTGTGAGATTTATTATTCTACTAATGACTGTCAAATGAATAATAAATCTTACGACTTATATTTTACATGAACTCTCAATCTTGAGAGAATAATGAACCTGGTCATGAAGTATATGTTATTTTGATATATTAGGAGTGAGATCTAAAGTCACGATCAAAACTTCAGTATGTTGGGCAGCTATATTTAATATTGAAGGAATATATCTTCTCAAGATGGAATTCATAATCTCTTAACGGAGATATAAAATTTCTCTTGAGATAAGTTTAATGAGTTTGGTTATTCAGAGTGTTAGGCCTAACCACTTTAGTAAAAAATTACTAAAATATATATATATATATATATATATATATATATATATAAATTTATGAAATTGGATTTCATAAATATATGATGAATAACTTAAAGGATTAAACTGGGTACTTAAGAATTAAGATGTAGTAACCTTCAAAGTGACAGTCAACATCCATGACTTTGTATTACTACGAATATTTTAATGAAGAGGTTGAATGTATAATAAAGTCTTGAAATATAATTTAGGGTAAGTTACATATTTAGTCCTTAGCCTTTACACCATATTTCAATTTGGTCATTAACCTTTCAATTGTGTTAATTTGGTCCTTAACCTTTTAATGTCGTGTCAATTTAGTCTTTGCCATTATATATTAGATGAAAATTGTTTACATAGCAAATAGCCAAAATAAAATTTTAGTTTATTATCATATCAACAGAAGCTAATTTTTTATTTTGGCCATTAGACATGTCATTAATTTTCATCCAAAAGATAACTGTAAGGATTAATTGACACGGTAAAGAAAGGTTAGGGACTAAATTGACACAATTAAAAGGTTATGGATCAAATTGAAATATGGTGTATAGGATAGGGACCAAATACGTAGTTTACCCTATAATTTATTAATACGGTCTTGAGTGCAATTATATTTATATAATGGTATTAAATATAATTAATGGTAATTTTGAGCTTACCAAGAGTTGATAAAAAGATCCAAAACCCATTGAAGCTAGCGTCTTATTTGTCCCTTTTGATCCCATTCCAAGCCACGTACTAAAGCACAATTAGAATAGCCCAAAAGACTAGCCCAATTGAATAATCAATTATATATAAAGAGAGAAACATACATAATTTTATAATGTATGAAAATGGTGTGTATGTGAGTGTAAGTCACTCTGTTATTCTCTCTTGAACACATATATATAAACTGATTAAGAGACCACACTTCTTGGGCATAAGTGAAATTGGAGTGAAGATTAAAAGTGCTCCCAAATACTTCTAATCTTTGGTTTTGAATTTCACCGCATCAAGGTACGCTCTCTTGTTCTTAAATTCTCCGTTAATGTTTTGTTGCGTATGTTTTGTATGCGATAGAAACTATGTTTTTCTTACATCCAAAGCATAATATACTTCTTCCTTCTTTGCTTGGTTAGAGTGACAGCTTTAAAAATATGCTATTAGCTATGTCTTTTCAATGTAAACAATCAAATAATAATTAAACTACTAATCATTCGTTCAATTGCCAATATCTTGCCTAAATAAGTAATAATATAAACAAAATGCATCATCTTTTTTATGATAATATAAATTCTTAAGTACCAAAAATATTTTATGTTTTAATTCTAATTATTCAAAATTTCATATGCTATATAAATTAAGGGCACGTTTGGTATTTACTAAATGTAGATTACATTAGGAATAATAATCTTATTACTAGGAATAGAAGATATTGTAATGGAATAACTATTACTATTCATAAGTTTGGTTGTTACATATGAAAAACTTGTAAAAGTCTAAAATATGATGTAGAAGGATTTTTTTTTTTTTAGAAATATATTAATTTTAAAACCTGTTATATACAATATACACTAAAGAGAAATAGCTGTTTTTCAATTTAAAGAATAATTATTCCTGTGTAATAACAAATTTATGTAATAAAGATGCAACCAAATAATCGAATTGCTATAACATATGTATAACTATTCCATTATTGGAGCTATTACAGCATACCAAATATACGCTAAGATTTTCATGCATGATCATATCTCATCTAGATCAATTAGGCTTTTCATGGTTTATTCAACATGTCATGTAGAATTGCATCTAGGATTTCCTTATTCACGTCATCTTCTAACTTATAGATGCGACATGTTCAATACTAACCTCATTTCTTTTTTCATGTGAATTGTTTCATACATCATGCAAACTATGTAGTTTTTATTTCAATGCTGTATGTATAGTTTTTATTCATTAATTGTTAGTGGATTTGTTTATATTGGCCTGTGTACATTAGGAAACAAACTTAGGTTGGGTGGAATGGGGTGCTTAACACCTCCCCACCTGGTAACTTAGCTCCCAATCCTAGTCTATGGGATGTGATTAGGTTTTTCCCTTGTAATTTTCTATTTACTTTCTTTAGATTGTAACTAGGCAATTAAGCCTTGTACGTTTCTTTTTCATAGATTGTACTTAGGCCTAAAACTTTTTACTTTTCAATTATCCACGTACTTATTTAAACTATCAATAAAAGATACAATATCAGGCTTTCTTAATTGTTCCTTTCAATTAAATTAAGTGGTACTCCATTATATATATCTCTTAGCTGAAGGGAATTACATCGACAATTGAATCTCCAACTTAAGATTCGTCACCCTAGAGCAATGGTAGAGAGATTTCATCCTCAAAACTAAATTTTAAAAAGAGCTTTATAGGTAGCGACTCTTACATGACCATAGAAGGAAGGCAAGTCCATCTTCATACAAAAATCTCGTTGTTTCAAATTCCAAAAGTGCAATCTCCAACCTAATCTTGGTTTGCTCTTGTTCCTCAATTACCTTCTCCAAAAATGCCTTGAACATAGTCTTTGTCCTCACTATGACCTTCCTTATAGACTAGAGGTCTATTGAGAATGACCACTGATAGGCCAAGAATGTATTGACCCCTCGTGATAAATTAATCAATTAATTAGCCAAATTAATTAATTAATCTAGTTAACATGCAAAACGCGTGGTAGCACAAACAAATCACCAACTAAGTTAATATACAGCAGAAAATAAAGTTGACATGAGTGATTTGTTTACGAATGGGAAAAACCACTGAGGCGAAACCTCATCGGGTGAATTTAAGGTCATCACTCTCGAGAATCCACTATTATCACAACAAGTAGTTACAAGTAAAGGAATCCCAGTACCTTATACCAACCTATAGTTGAATCCTTACCCAAATATATAATTGGACTTGTTTTGTAGTGACAATCTCTCATTTTCAATGCACAACTCCCAATACGTGACTAACTAATCGATGCGCGGATCTCAGTACGCGGCTTACTCACCAACTTGAGAAAGATGTTGGCTACAAAGTTCTTCAGTTCATCAACATGATGAAGATTACGAAATTCCTTGGTCACAAAACCCAACGGCGTATAAATGCAGTAGCTTCTTCAAGAAAAAGATGAACTAGGGCAAATTCTGTCTTCGGTCACAATTTGCATG
>NC_134021.1:26130000-26177500 GCF_040712315.1 Castanea sativa | reverse complement strand
GCCTTTCTTGCCTTCTAGCATTAGGGCCTCTGTGGGGATGCTCCTCACGCAAAGTAGCAATAACAGTGTCTTGCCTATCCATCCGATCCCGAATCTCATTAAACACCACGTTCATGCATTCAAATTGTTGTTGCATAGCCTGCAAAATGATGGACGACTCCTCCCCTCCTTCCCTATTTGATGTTTCACACCTGAATGACATACTTTTAAAACAACAGAGAATTGTTAGAAATAATTCCTCACAACACTCCCTCACGTGTTTGCACTCAAATTATGTCACTCCCACTCGTGTTTCACTCTTAAATTGGCTTTTTCCCGATAACAGTCTCACACTCTCTTGCCTTTTTCCACTCGTAACTTCGCATTTTCAGTTCTGCACTGAACTAATAAACTTGATCAAGAAATTCAACTTGTAGTGTTAAAACAAATACCAATGGCAAGAAAATATGACAGAAATACCAAATCAAAGGAAGAAGACAAAAGAAAACAATATTTTGGTCTGAGAGAACTGAAACTATGAACAATTTTTTTTTTTTTTTTTTGCCATTTCCTTTCAGATGTCTTTTTTTTTGGGGGGGGGGGGGAACTAGGTGCACGATTTTAACCTAGTGCACTTCAACAAAAACAAAAAATAAGAATGATGAATGAAGAACACAAAAGAAACAGGATAGGATGATAACAGGAAACAAACGATAAAGGGATAGAAAACTGATTTTAGAACCTGTGCTCTGATACCAAATGATGCGAACCTCAATCGACACGCTTTGAGACCCAACAAAAATATTGGAATATTTAACCCAGGAAAGCTAAAAATCAGATTTATGATAGAAACCCTGACCCAATGTTTATAATTGAAACGCGAACCAAAGGTATAAGTTGACCTTGACCCAATGATTATAAAGAATCACGAACCAAAGGTATAAAGTTTGAACGCCACAAGGAAGAATCCTTGATAAGTTCACAGTTCTTGAAGAACCAAAAGAGAGCAAAGCCTCACCTTTTCTGAATTTTATTCTATAATATTCTATAAAACGTTTACAGACTTCTGAGCCTATTTAAGGACTCCACAAAACTTGACAGACAAGAAAATATATTCTAAAATAACTCCTAATTGATACTTTACCATATTAGGAATCAAGTTTGACCTAAAAAACATTAAATGCACCTAAAAACAAGGAAAATACCTAAAAAACGTACTAAATAATAAAACCCTAAATAAAAGTTGATTTGGTCTGAAATTAGCAGATCCAAAAAAGGAAATAATCTGCCTTAACTAATACAGAGCTGGAAAGTCAATCAGCCATTAATTCATGCCATAAATCACTCCCAATTAAGTCAGATCATCCCTAAATAGCTTGAATTAAATTTACTACACTTTCATCTTCCTTTGGACCAAGCTTGGAATATCCTGCGTTAGAATTAGCCCAAATCTCTTGAATCAGCCCATTAAGTGCTTCTTGGATCTTCTTGGATCTTGCTCTTGTAATAGGCCCAACTGGAACATGCAATGGATCCTTGAATGCTTGTTGATTCTCATCAACAATTAATTTATAAAAAGGAAAAGGGTAAAAATTCCAAATGGGAGATCTAGACAACTTATTACAAAGTGGTAAGGAACAAAAATGTTGTTTATTGATATATAAACTGCTTTCCCGAGGTACAAAGGGTTGGATTGAAAGCTAAAAACTCTTAGACCTATTATACTATTACAATTTTCTCTCTCTTGTTCTTCTCTAAGTCTTCTCCCTCTATTTTTCTGAATTCCTTTTCCTACTGCACCTCCACTCCTTTTACAAGCATTCTCTCCCTAGTTGGACTATTTCCAGCTGGATTTGGGGGATAGTTGACCTATTACCCCTCTACTTTGCCATTCTTCCATCACAAAATAAGACTTTTAGGGGTGTCTTCACTGTTCAAGCCGGTCAATTAGCATATGATGTGGAAGGGATTAGGTTGAAAACATCTCATTAATGCGGAGGTGATTGTCTCTGTGGTTCTTTTCTCTTCAGGGCATTTCTTGAGGTGAGTTTGAAGACGATGGTATCTCGGACTAGAAGGGAGCTAATTACCCATGGTTCCTTGTGTATCTGCTATGGGAAGAGCCTTGCTTATTACCTTGGTAGGGAGTCTTGGTAATGGTAGCTATTTCGGACCTCCACGAGACTTGTTCTTAGGAGTTGTCTTTTATTCCTTAGGCCTCTTTACTCATATTTGCCTTTTTGGGCTGGACCTATCTATTAAGGTAAGATTTGTTGGGCCTTTGGTTCTCAGCTCGAGCTCATGTTCATCCCTCCATAAAATTTATTATCCAGAAAATTACCATGATAAAATGAAATTTTAAATAAAGAATTTAGCTACAAGGCAACATAGGTCATGGCCTCAGGGGATTCTACATTAATTTCCTTGATTATGTTTTTGGCACTGATGATTTGTACTAATGCCGTTTTATTACTTCTTGTGATTTAACTTTAAATCTTTAATACGATCGCGTTGTAGAATCGAATGAAAATTTGAGTTTTACATCACCTGAGTCCTGGACCCTTGATCAATTTAGGATGAAAAGACTATAGAGTCTAAAGAAGAAAGAATGACAATTCCACATAAAATTGGAAAAGGTAAAGGTAGTGGTCCAAAGGCAAATTTTGAAAGAACTAGACGACCACCTGAGTGGTGTGTACTGGAGTGCACTACTATTTCCACAGATGAAATGAAATAGTGTGGTCTAAAAAGCTACCTGACCACTCTTACGGCCGTTTGCACTTGTTGGGGACCCGTTTCAAAGTTTTCTCCTCCTGGTTTCATTATAGGACCACAGCAGGGAAAAGATAACGTTCGTCAATAATTGTCAACTGGTTCGCCATCATGGCTATTACTAATTAGCAAGAAATCAGAGATGAAAACAAAACATGGAAAAGGTTCCTCTCTTGGACACGGGTTGCCCTTTTCTCTTTCTCTTTTGCTAAATTTTTAGTCATGGTTTTCCACTTTTCACGCTTTGTTTTGAAAGAGATCCAAAGTCAGCCTAGTCAGACTTAAAATTATTTGCTAAAATTAACTTTGTCAACTTGCTCGGTACTTCTAATCTATACACAGTATTACTCACAGACCCATGGGCAATCCAAAAAGTTGAGTCTTGACCCTTGAGCATTCCCAACCATGTTAATAGAAATAAAAAAATAGAGTCCTATACACATTATGAAATTACACAAAAACACTCCCTATATTTGATTTGTACATCCCTTTTCAAAAGTTCCCGAAAACTACCATTTTCTTCTAAACTTACAAAAAAAACTGTAGCTTTTCTAAATCCTTGTATCTTTATTTATTTATTTTTATCTATACTACTATTTAATGGGTTTCTCGTGTTTGGACTGGACTTTTTTTGTTCCAAAATAACCCTATAACCTATATTTAAGTAGGGACAAAACTTAAGGATAATACTATAAAAATATGAGAAATCATATGTTCACAACATTTTTACAACAAATCCTAGTGGCAAGTTGTTATTGGTTATTATTGTTGGGGCAAAAAAGTAATCTTAGTGTTAAGTTCAAATTTAAACCAATAACAACTAATTACCTATGATTTGTTGTAAAAATATTGTAAAAATGATGTGGACGCAGAACCTTTCAATATTTCCTACAAAATATATTTCTAACTCTCACCTAAAATATTTCCTATAAAATAGTATCACTCTCCCACTAACCCACTTCTTCAAAGCAACTATAGGTTTACTTTTTTATATAAAAAAAAAAAAAATAGAAAAACAAGTTAAACAACCCCACGTTGCTGTTATTTTTTTTCCTTTATAAAAGTTCATCCTCATGTTTATCTTCCTATCAATTTTTTAAAAAACATCCCCAAGTTTATCTAACAAAAAAAAAAAAAAAAAAAAAACTAAATAGATATAAACACATTTGATTACAATTTAAACTGCTTTTAACTTTTTTTTTTAAATAACTAAAAACCTACAGAGTAAAAATCTATCCTAAATAAATTCCTACCCATGTTGAAACACTACTTCAACTTGTTATGTTGAAATACATAGAAGTTACTGTTAGGTTTTAAGACTTTAGGATCTAAATGTATTAGAACTTCAATGTGTTATGTTGGCAAACCATGATCCAAACTTAGAATCTAGATTTAGGTTGCTCAAAGTGTGTTTATGTGTAAAGTTGGAATCGAGTAATTGCAGGAAATTACTATTCAATTTCTGCAAGGCTCGATCGATCGAAAATTAGACTCAATCGATCGAAACTCATGCAGATTGTTTTTCTGCAGAATTGTAGGGTTTTATGCTTATGTCTCATATAAAAAGAAAAACCTCCCAAGCCATGTTCTAGAGGTTGTTGATATGCTGTACTCTTGTGAGATCTAGAGGTGTTTACCTTCATACATACTTAGGGTTATCAAGATCAAGATTGATGTCGAGAACTTGGTGATCTTTTCAATTGCTGTTTCAAGAGCTTAAAGAAAAACACAAATGGGTGTACTTGTGGTTGCTGTGGATCAAAGAAAGAAGAAGTCCCGTGAACTCGGAGCTGTCATGTGGTCGTGGTAGTAAGTTTTCTACTCGAGGTAGCAATAAAATGTTAGTGGTCTAAGTTCTATTGTACAAACTTCAATTCTTTCATAGTGGATTTGCTTTTTACCTTGAGGATAGTTAGTTTAAATCATTTCCAGGTTTTTTACCGGTTTGGTTTTCCTGGGTCATCAGATCTTTGTGTTCTTTATATTTTCCGCTACATATGATATGATTGTTATTATTTTAACTTGGATCTGAATAATAAACCTAAGTATTCACTTGGTTAATTAATTAGATTAAACAATCTAGTTTATAGCAGGGTGGTCCATACCGTACTGGTACCGGCCAGTGCACCGGTACCGGTACACTTCTATTTTGTACCGGAAAAAATACCGGCCGTACCGGCCATACCGGCCAATTTCGGGCAATGGCCATACCGGCCAATTTCGGGCAATACCGGCCAGTACAAAAAAAAAGCTTTTTTTTTTTTTAGTTTTGTAATTTTTGAATTTTCGTAAGGGCATAATGGTAACTTTTTACATTACCTTATTAGTATTATTTGTTTTCTTAGTATGCAATGAACAACTAAGCTTTCTATTTTTTATATTGTATTTTTTTTTCTTTTAATTGATACTAAAGTCTAAAACTATGAATAATTTGTTCTGAATTGAGGTAATGTTTTATGATAAACTTTTATATTTACTATAATATAAGTGAAATATTATATGCTTATAAACATGGTTCTAGAGATTTTGGTGTGTGTGTGTGTGTGTATATATATATATATATATATATATATATATAAAATAGCGGTAAACCCGAAACGGTACACCGGTATTGACCGGTATCCGAAATATATCGTACCGGTAGCCAAACCGGTGCAGCTTCCTGATACGAACCTCAATCGACATGCTTTGAGACCCAACAAAAATATTGGAATACTTGCCCAAGAAAGCTAAAATTCAGATTTTTGATAGAAACTCTGACCCAACGTTTATAATTGAAACGCGAACCAAAGGTATAAGTTGACCTTGACCCAATGATTATAAAGAATCACGAACCGAAGGTATAAAGTTTGAACGCCACAAGGAAGAATCCCTGATAAGTTCACAGTTCTTGAAGAACCAAAAGAAGAGCAAAACCTCACATTTTCTGATTTTTATTCAATAATCTATATGAAAAAACGTTTACAGACTTAAGGGCCTATTTAAGGGCTCCATAAGACTTGACAGACAAGAAAAGATATTCTAAAATAACTCCTTATTGATACCTTACCATATCAGGAATCAAATTTGACCTAAAAAGCATTAAATGCACCTAAAAACAAGGAAATAAATCACCTAAATCTAAAATATCGTTTTTACATAAAAATACCAAAAATAATAAAATACAATAATTAAACAGTAAATTGTGTCTTACATCAGACCCCTCCACTTGAAACAAACTCGTCCTCGAGTTCATCTTTGAAATCTGAAATCTTCCGCTCCAAATAAACAAATACTTTGAATGCTTTAATGACTTGATCCGGTTGTGAAACTTGAATCCTTCATAAAGTGTAACAGAAAATTTCTTCTCATCTACTTTCAATTTATTCGCAACATCAATCAACAAAGGGTTGATAATAAAATTAAAATTTTCTACTCCAAGAAAATCAACATATTGTATAGTAATCTTTAACAAATCAACTAAGACTTGAGGATTGTGAGTTGTGGACTAATCCTCATATTTGACCTCAATTGAATCTTTCACAATATTCTCAATAATTACCATCTCTTTTTTTTTTTTTCAAGTTTATTTTTTACTTTTTTTTTTTTTTGGATGATAACAGGAACAAAAGATAAAAGGATAGGAAACTGATTTTAGAACCTGTGCTCTGATACCAAATGATGCGAACCTCAATCGACACGCTTTAAGACCCAACAAAAATATTGGAATACTTGCCCAAGAAAGCTAAAATTCAGATTTTTGATAGAAACTCTAACCCAATGTTTATAATTGAAATGCGAACCAAACGTATAAGTTGACCTTGACCCAATGATTATAAAGAATCACGAACCGAAGGTATAAAGTTTGAACGTCACAAGGTAGAATCCCTGATAAGTTCACAGTTCTTGAAGAACCAAAAGAAGAGCAAAGCCTCACCTTTTCTGATTTTTATTCAATAATCTATATGAAAAAACGCTTACAGACTTAAGGGCCTATTTAAGGGTTTCATAAGACTTGATAGACAAGAAAAGATATTCTAAAATAACTCCTTATTGATACCTTACCATATCAGGAATCAAATTTGACATAAAAAACATTAAATGCACCTAAAAACAAGGAAATAAATCACCAAAACCTAAAATAACGTTTTTACATAAAAATACTAAAAATAATAAATTACAATAATTAAACAGTAAATTGTGTCCTACATCACTTCCGGTATGATATTGACTTCCTTGGTTTATAGGGGTCTAAAAACGTACAGTTACTTTTAACTAAAACACTTCCCACGTTGAAATACCTTCCCACTCACTTTAAAAAAAAAAAGAAAACTCAATAGCAGATAAATAACTCCCCACTCACTACAAAAAAAAAAAAAAAAAAAACTTCTCAATAACTAAACTTCTCCCCAGTAGTTTGTTACGTGTACAAAGATTACCATTCCTATTCCTATTTCTAATTGAAATACAATTTCCGTCAGGCAAATACTTCTTTGTAATACAGTGTAGCTTATGAAGGTATACAAGGAAGGTTATTCTTTGAGTGCGAGGGAATGTACAAACTAGCAGTGTGAGGGGCATCTATGTAGTAAGTTAGGCAACGTTTGAAAGAATAAAAGAAACTAACATCTCGAGTTTTTGAAACTCGAGATCCACATTAAAACTTGAGTCTGAAAGACTCGCTTTGTGCTCGCTGAGGTGGACAAAAATGCCACCTAGATCTCGAGTCTTAAAGACTCGTTTTGCGCAAAATAAAAATCGAGTCTTTAAGACTCGATTTTCTTAGGCAAAAAGTTCTTATCAATGCATAGAACTTGAGTCTATAAGACTCGAGTTCCACTGGACAAAATAATAAAATCTTGCATAACAACACTCAGCCCGTATTATAACACACGCATAACACAGCCTTCTCACCCAAAAACAGAGCATCCTCACTAAGTCTCTCAGCCTCACTAACTCTCAGCCTCACTAACTCTCACTCATCCATAACTCTCACACCACATTGCCTCTCACTCTCACAAAACCACATTGTCCACTCTCACTGCTCTTCCCTCTCAGCAAATTCATATCTCAAGTAAGGGTTTGCATAATTTGATTGCCATTGTAGTTGGGTATGTTGTCTATGGGTGTGGGTTAAAGAGTTTGACTATTTATTTTGTAGATAGTTAACATAACTTAGTTAATTTACAAATATTGTGAATTATAGAACTTTGTTTTGTTAGTGTTAATTTTTTGAGTATTTATTTGCATAGTTTTTGTTATCAAAATTTTATTCATCATTTCTAGGCTTTTATTTTTATCATGATCTTACAAGTTTTTTTGACTTTATTTATCATTGTTTTGGGTATGAAATGGGTAGTGAATGAATGTAATGAATGAGTATGTAATCATGCTCCTCTACCCACCTAGTTCTTTCAGAACCCTTTTAGGCATTATTGGTCACCACACAATGGAGTAATAGATAATTCCGTCTCTCCATCCATTAGGATTAGAAGGTTTACATCTTGGCCTTTAGATATTAATGGGTAATGAGGCACTCTATAATCTGGCTTGAATATGTTCAGCCTTAAGATTACATTACTTTTTTCCCCCACTTTACGACTATGTGATTTAACTAACATAGTACTTGACTTGAACAGGTTCACAATGCCTGAAATTGATATAATCCTATACCACGGTGGTCCGCTTAAGAATGCCAATGCGAACAAGGGATTGCCATTTGAGGGGTCAGGTATAAAGACCTATTATACCCAAATTGATTGTAGATTGAAGACCCTTAATGAATTGAAGATGTTTGTCATGGAAGAGTTATGTGAGAATCCTGCAGTGCACAACATACAAATTACTTATCGTATGCCAAATGAAATCCTGAAGCACCGGATTAATTACAAGTATATGGCGATAGAAACAGACAAACATGTAAAGATCATGTTTGACAAGTTGGAGAGAATAGCTGAAGTAACTAACATTGAGTTGTACATACAGTTGGAGCCGCGTGCAGTATGACAAGAGGATATCCAACAAAAAACCACAAGCTTACAGGTTACGATTCCAGATGCTCAATATAAGTATTCTACACATGTAGAGGATGATGATGTTCATGCCGATGGTGATGATGATGATGATGACTATGTTGATGAGACTATTGCCGTTAACAATGACGATGACGATGATGACGACGACTATGTTGATGAGAATCTTGCCATTAACGGTGAAGATTTTGCCGATAAAGATGAGTATGAAGACATGATTGACAGAGGGGACTTTCGGGACTTTGAGGAATTTGAGAGGGACATTGATGACGATGAGACATTGGATGGTAGTGAACCTGATGCAAACAATGTTATTAGTGTCCAAAACATTATGAACACAATCCCTGCCTACGCACCTCCTGCGTTGTCATTCTCTGCAAATACTTGGAAAAATATGGTTGATCCTTCACATATTGAGATGCCATTTGTGTCTACTTGGAGAGAGGGGATGAATTTGTGCAAAGGATTGACTTTTGCCAATAAAGTGAAGGTGAAGCGCGTATTAACAATTTGTGCCCTCAAGGAAAACAAACAGTTTAAGATCACTAGGTCGACGACGAAAAATCTTTGTGCGAAATGCGTGCATGAGTCATGCAAGTGGTATGTCTACGTAGTGATGAAGCCCAATCTCCACAAACTATGGATGGTCATCGTGTATGTGGGTACTCACACGTGTATACCGATTGGGGTGCGAAATGATGGTAGAATGATGAGTTGTAATTTTATTGTAGTAGAAATCCGTAAGAAGTTATGTGAGGACCACACTACTCAAATTAAGTATCTCAGATCTATGATAGAGTCGAAATATAATGGCCATAAACTTTCTTACTACAAGGTATGGGATGCGAAACAAAAGGCGATTGTGTTTATGTTTGGAAATTGGGAAGAGTCTTACCAAAGGCTGCAAAAGTTGCTAATGGCATATATTGATCAGGACCCGACTACCCAGTTTTGCTATCGTCTCACACCCACCGATGAAGATGACACCGTATTGTTGCATTATGTGTTTTGGTCTTTCAATCCATGCATATCAGGATTCAAATACTGCAAGCTGGTTATCAGTATTGATGGGACCCATCTGTATGGTAAATATCAGGGAAAGTTGTTGGTCGCAATGGCAACCGACGCTAACAACAAGGTATTCCCTCTCGCCTTTGTTGTTGTGGATTGTGAGTCAGGGTCCAGTTGGAGGTGGTTTTTACGGTGCTTCAGAGAAACGATTGGCCACATGATACCTGACGAAGGCATTTGCATAATTTCTGACCAACATCTTGGTATAAAAAACGCCATTACAAACTGGCCTAGAAGGGATGATGGAAAAACATGGGTATTTCATAGATATTGCCTTCGACATGTTGCTAGCAACTTCAACACCCATTTTCAGAACTCGACTCTAAAGTCAGCTGCGTAGAAAGCGGGATATGCTAGTCCGGTAGTTAAATTTGATACCATAATGGAGTCCATTAAGCAGGTGAAAATTGAGGCCATTAGGAAGAAGAAGAAGGTGACGGGGAGGGATGGTAAGGAAAAGAATCAAGATTATCTTCCATACACATACCTAATGAGCGAGTCTGTGGATATGTGGACCCAGTCACATGATGGTGGGAGACGTTTTGGGGCAATGACAACCAATATATCAGAGTGCTTCAATGATGTACTGAAAGGTGCACGGGGCCTTCCTATTGCCGCGTTGGTTGAGTTCACTTGGAACAAACTTGTTGAATATTTCCACGACCGGCATAAAGAATACCATTATGAGTTGTCAGAGGGTAAGAAATGGAGTGAATATGCCTTATCCACGTGGGATGGAAATAAGTGTAAATCTGAGAAACACTATCTCAAGCCATTTAGCAATAAAGAGCTGATATTTCAAGTAGTTACCAAACTCAACACATGTAGCGCAGGAGGGGGAAACCACAGTTATGAAGTTCGGTTACGGGAAAGAACATGCAGTTATGGGAAATAGCAAAACATAGGGATCCTGTGTTCACATGCAATTAGAGTATGTGACTATTTACATATTGATTCGACCACATATATTCACCTATGTTATGGTTTGAACCATGCCCTTAACACTTATGAGCATGCATTTGTGGTTCCTAAGTCACAGTCATTGTGGAGGGATCCCATGGGGCCAAAGTGGTTGCCTAATCCAGCATTGTTGAGGGCCAAAGGTCGACCAGTGAAGTTAAGAATAAGGAATGAGATGGATGGAGTGAGGAATAAGGATCGAGAACCGGGATGGCGGAGGGAGGACGCAGATTTGATAGAGAGTTAACCCAAGTAGACATGTGGACTGTGTCACGCTTCCAGGCATAACCGCAGAAAATGTCCGCATTCCCGTGGCGCTTCCACAAGCGGTCGTGTTCCACACTAGGTAGGTAGATGGAAAAAAGTTATGCATCGGTTAAATAATTGTTGTTCATTCAATGTTTACCTAATGTTTACTATCTTGTCTCCTAATGTGATTACTCTACGTTTTTCAGGCATGCTTCCATGGACAACGTTTTTGTCGTGCGGACCGCCGATCTTAGGAAAAGTGACTACGTTGTATTGGCTCTTGTGAACTTTTTGGTTTTTGTTGAATGTACTTGTAATTCTCTATCCAATGTACCTCTATGAAGATTGTGATTTGAGTAGTATAGTTAGAGTTGCAAATTAAGGGTGGTTGGACATGTTTAGAATGTTGATATATTGAGAATGACTTTTGTTGTGATTTGAGTGCATTTACATTGTAAAACTATGGTTATGCAAAGAGCGTAACAATTTCTATAGTTTGGTGCTTATTGAGAACGCCTTTTGATGTAATTTAAGTGTATTTACATTCTCAACTTCTCTACCTCTGAATGAGTATTTGTGGATTACATTTGAAGCTTCTCTATCTCTGTTTCTCAGCAGGTGTGTGCACACATTTCAGTTTTTGGTTTGCTGCATGTTTAGGGGGGAAAAAAATTCCCAATGAAACTCGAGTTTCATAGACTCGAGTTCCACTAGTCTAAACGCTCAAAAAACAGAGCATTGCTCTCTGCCTGAAACAGAGCATGCTGCTGGGTAAAAAATTTGCCTATTGAAACTCAAGTTTCAAAGGCTCGAGTTTTACTCAGTATATATTTGCCAGAAAAACTCGAGTTTCATAGACTCGAGTTCCACTTGAAACTAGAGTCTTAGAAACTCGAGTTTTAACAAAACTCGAGTGTTAAAGACTCGAGTTACACTCAACGTGTTCCTATGGTCCAATATGTCTAATACGGTCCACTTTGGTCCTTTAGTCAGTTTAATTTGGTCCCATTTGGTCCATTAAAATCTACTTTGGTCCCATTTGGTTAGCTTTGGTCTTATTCAGTCATTTGGTTCTAGTTGGTCCAATTTCGTCCATCTTTGTGCACTTACATATATAATGGGAAACAACAGGTTTAGGTTGAGAGCCCTTATTCTAAATCTAAATTTATTAAAAATATACTTGAGTTTCAAAGGCTTGAGTTCCTTTGACATTTTTTAAAAAAATGTCACTTTTTTTTTTTAGACATATGAGCCTTTTTTTTCTTGAAATTGAGCAAAAAATTAGGGGTCCCACTTTTTACTCACAAAACTTACTATCTGATTATTGCATGTGGCTCTGCAACTGTGTTTCGAAAATAAAAATAAAAATCTATGCAAATATGGGTTGCATAGAAAAGAAGGTAGTGAATTGAGCTACAACTAATTTTGAGAAATTTTGTAAAACGAAATAGATTTTATAAGTTGAATGTCATACGGGACAACCCTTTGAATACACAGATATGCAACCCATCCGCACTCACGTGAATACATAGATATGCATACCCTTTGCAATGCACCATTTTCAAGGATATAGAGCATACGTGAGAAGCTTATGCATCAATTTTGGGGGTCAATTGTTCACCATTTCCACACTGATGTTTGCAGTGCTATATGTGCTGATCAATAGCTCGGCATTGCTGAACCCTATCCAGTCATATCATCCATACTCACGTCAATACACAGATATGCATCCTTTTGCAATGCACTGTTTTCAAGGATGTAGAGAACCCCTGAAAAGTTTATGATGCATTTAACACAACTCGGTATTGTCTCGTTAAGTCATGTCAGATGAAGCACATGCATGCTAAATACTCTTCACGTGAATGGGGCAGGAGTGCTGAATAGTCATGGTAGTACACTGCAACTACTGCCCACAACAAGAGAATCTCACTGTGACATTGGGAACATTTGAACAAAAAATTCATAACGTGGTTTTCCAGCCTGTATTGACATGACAAGCCCGAATATTTTAAATTTTAATGCTTGAATACACAGTGAAATGAGGTTATAAATGCACCACAATAATGATCTTATTCCTACACCACTAACTTCGTAGGTTGACTAAGCTATGAGTCGCAACGCCTCAACATCATCTTGTACACATAGAAACAAGTTTCGATCTACTTCGACAAATGGATTATCACAAGTTCCAGCAGATCAACAACTACAAACATACACAGACCACTATGGAGGGAAATGGGTTGGAAAGAAGAGAGATTTCGTTAATATGCCAATATACACGTACGAGAGTCTTGGAAGCGTCGGGCACATCATGGTCGGCAAACCTACAAAACTAAGTACAGATACTATCGCAATGGAGTTCACCGTAGCAGAACCACCATGGTCAACCCTATACGAAAAAAGGTGTGAGTTGGAGGTGTATTGTCGATGGCACAGGTTACGAGTTCCTAAGGCACGCTCAGCCGAGTTACCTAGAGATGAACCTGCCAACATACTTGCTTGCCTTGAATGAGAGAACAATCAAATGCAAAGGCGACTAGACCGTTTTCATGCAATCCAAAAAGTTAGGAAACATCTAAAGGGGAAGGCGCAAGAGCGAGCCATGAAGTCTATTAATAAAATTACTACGTTAGATGATGAATGTGATATTTCAGACTTCTCAGATTCAAGCAATGATGATTTCCAAAAGTTTCTACCTACGAACATTCAACGTTGTTGTTAAAGTCCACACGTTGTTGCAATTTTTAAATGTTGTTGTTAATGTTTGACAAATCATGTCACCGTACGTTCACTTGTTGCAAATCTAAAGATGAATTGCACACAACTTGTGGCTAAGTTTATATGAAATCACTTGCTCATTTTTTACTTGCTGTTCTTTGTTGGTATAGAATGAGAAGGTGTAATTGTATTAGTATTTGCAAGAATTATAAGTACTTGGTGAAAATTATGGTCTAAACTCACATAATATACACATCTAATTCAACAAGTTAAACTCAAATCGTATATGCATATCAGCATATAGATAAAGTCAATTATTTCTCTCTAAGTGCATCCGGTCCACAACTTAGTACCAGTAATCCATCATGTTGGAAGCCTAGCCCATAGACACTGTTTTCTGTAAACTAGAATAGACTCTCTTGTCATTGCAAAACTTGGTTACAAACTTGGTTATTGTGCTTTTGGTTCAACACCGGTGGTGTGGCAATGATGATTTCATGGATGACGATAACTCAATTGGCAGTGGATAAATAATACACTATGTTTGTGTTGACATTAAAATTTTCTACAAAATGAGTCATTTTTTACTAAATATTTTTCTATAAAATTATCTTGTTTTCCTACGTAGAAACCATAAATGTGTTGAAAAATTATCTTTTAACTTCTCTTATTTAGCTTTTCATAAATGGAGTTGCTTTTCAAAAAAATTTAGTGGAAAATTATCTCTACAGAATAAACCATACTTTTTATTTTGAGCAACTATAATTTTCCTTTTATTCATTTTTTCTAACACTAACAAATACTAGAAAGCGCAAAAGATATGGTTGTTGGCATCTTTTATTTTGGCAATCAATTTAAATGGGATTTTTAGTGGAAATATAATTTTGACATGCAATTTAAATGTCTTAATAGACCAATTAATTTTCCTCTATATTTATCTTATTTTTCAATCACTTTAAATAAGGAAGTATAGTTACATTTGTGAGTAACTATTAGAAATCATAGTTAAACTTTTGAAAATATGAAAATTTACATACACACAATTTTCCTCTCTTTCACAGTGCGCGTACATCTCACCTACTTTTATTTTCATTTATTCATTATCTTCAACCTCTTGTGCCTTCACCTCTCTCCCTGAAAACACCAGATCTCTCCAACCTTCCGCCTCTCTCTCTCTCTCTCTCTCTCTCTCTAAAAACTTGCACCTTCCACGTCTATATCTCCTTCTATATCAGCATGTTTTGCAGAAAACAATAGATTGATTGCAATACCATGGCACGTCCTCAATCAAATTGAGTTAATTTGCAGTTGTTTGCAATTAAAGATGTAAAAAAAATTTAAGCCAAATGGTAAAAATCATAGCGTCCTAAATGGGGTCAGTAGACCAAGTTCAGCTAAGAAAAACACCATATTCTCCATATACACATCATAAAAATCAAATAATTACTCCCAATTATCCCTTACAATTATCCCTTGAAGGCCCTTCCTTTGATTTTCTTCTACCAGCACATTTACCCTCATCCAGCCACTATATTAACATAAGCCTGGACAAATGCTTCTGCATCCATGTCATCAACATCACCGGAATCATCCCTGAGGCCTTTGACACCATTTTGGATAATTCCAGGATTCTGGGACTGAATCCAATCTTTAGAAGGATGAATCCTACAACAAACAGCTAATCATCTTAGATCCGAAGAGAAACTAATAGTAACAAATTAAGTTATGTGAATAGTTCATAATATCAGCACCACCTGCTCCACATTATCAAATTCCGAGCAATGACATGAAGCATTATGAAGTCAGGCCTCACATATTGCAAGTCAAAACTTGTATTAGGTATAGAAAGCTTTGACATAATTGCCTCTGATTCAGTCTGTTAGGAACAAGGGGCAAAGTGAGAAAATCTTGGTAATAAGGCATTTGGTGATTGGAATGGTCAGAGACTGATGCACTTGTTAATGAAAGTTCACTCAAATCAACTCAGAAGGTCCTTTACTGGAAGTTACCTTTAAAAACATTAAAGCAAGAGCAATTTTAGCTCCTGGTGCAGTAACACCAACATTTACTGATGCTCCATCCATCATCTACAAGACAAAATCATCATTCTAAGAAATGTCAACATCAGTTACTCAGCAAAAAGGAGAAAAAAAAAATCCACAATATGTTTTGGACACAAGTTTTAAATTATGGACAGTGAACAATTGAAGCTATGTAAATCACACAACCTGAGCAGTTCCACGATTTTGTTCCTCTGTTAATAGGGTCAAGAAAGATCGTTCCTGATGAAGAATAAAACCAGAAAGTGGAAAAAAAAAAAAAAAAATCTAAGTTATGAGTACGATTTCAAATACACTAAAAGCAACCAAATAAAACTCAAGATTCAAGAGTATTAATCCAGATTTCTGCCCAAAAAAAAAAAAGAAATAATATATTAATTCAACAGCATACATTACGAGCTTCTTTGCCACCAATATAATGGAACAATTGATCAACCATTGAGTCTATGCAACCAAGTGTGTCTCCACCCCGACCTTCAGTTAACATAGCATGGTTAGCTAAGAGCAAAATTCACAAGATTTGATTAATAGTGGTGTCTTATTAGTTATTATTCATACCCAAAGCAACAAGACCCAATGAAAATCCTGCCGAAACTGCATAACCCTCCCTTTCAAGTACGTTATCACCGCCACTTCTACGACCAATTTCACCCTATCAAATAAGAAATAATATAAGGTGTGGTAAATAGCAATAGCAGTCCCATGTGTAAGTGATGCAATCCAATCACAAACTGGCAAATGTGTAAGTTGTGGCAAAGTGTGTGGTAAAGTGTGTCCCTACAAGAATTGGGTTTTAATGACTACATCATACAGGTTCTTGTAATGCAAAATACAGACTTGTTAAATGCCTTTAATGGTTTAACCAAAGTGATACTAAGAAAACTATAGAAAATATCCATTTATGCCAATCAAACCATTATTCCAAGGAAAAATCGGTGATCAAACATCTTTGGAGAATGTCTCTCTACAAGTAATGTCCAGTCTATTGCACCATGGTGCTTGTGGGAACAAACAAGTGAAAATGAATGGAGAGTGGCACTGATAGCAATAAACTGGTATTGATGACAACATCTCTCTATGGAGTGACAGCAATTATTTGGGGCAGGAAGTAGGGAGGAACACAGTGCCAAGGTTGTTGTAATAACTTGGCTGTGTTTTAAGTGCACGTGTGGAGGTTCTTAGAAGTAAAAGTGCATATGGACACCAACTCTTTGGTTTCACTTTCACAACACTGTCTTATCAAGTAGGTCTTGATATACATTGTTGACCCAATCCCATCAACCTAAGTTTCTGGACAGTCGGTCAACCAACAAGGTATTAGAGCCTATTTTATCTCTAGGTCTTTTTAATAACTTTTCAATTCTACATACCAAGGCCCGCATGTTTAAGGTTGTGAGCAAGTCTGCACAATAAGGGGAGTGTTAATGTGTGCTAAGCTAGATATACATTATTGGCGTGGTCTTTCAGCTTAAACTTTTTGGGTGTTATCCAACCAAGGTTAGGTTGGAATACAGGCTTCAAATATTCTTGACCAAAAAAAAAATAGAAAAACCAACTTAGATTTCATCTAGCTAGCAGCAACTGTAAATTAGCATTCAAATGGAACTTTAAATAGCTCCACTAAAATAGCGATGCAGCATATCTAATTGCACCATAGGCTACATCTGGTTAAAAGCATCAAACAGGAGTGAAAAATGTACTTCAACAACCCAAAAGATCCTTGCAGAAGCCACGCAAATATTATTGAAAAACCTCAGATTTATGGAGACTAATTTAAGCAAATATGAATTCCTGAGAACAGAACAATGTATAACATCAATATCAGCAAAATAAAATATTTCAAAATTTAACCTCTCAAAAATAATACCCAAGGAACTAAAGCCAATGATGATAAATAACAAAGATCATAGAAACTAAACCTGCTGATAATACTGGTGTATGTTAGTAAGATTCAATACACGCAGATATCCATGTAATCCTAATGCAAGAAGAAGCCCAGCATGAACAGCACTTGGTTCCTCAGGTTTGTTATATGTTATCCAAGTTCTAGACATTTTCCCCTGCAAATGAAAGGCATACACATTTCACATAAAAATCATACAATTTAAAAGATAATACAGGTTACATAAGAAAACCAGGTTGAGTGGGGAGCCAAAATGAACAGAAACATAAACGTGCTTTCATCCCTTCACTGTACTTAAAATAGACTGCGCTAGAATATTTTAAAAATTCAATGTGCCGCAGAAAAAACTCTATTAAACTATTTTGCAAGGTAAGGATGAACAACCAACTACAAGAACATCCTCCAAAAAATAACAAACATCACCAGCATAAATTAACGTATCCTAAATTAACAGATAAAAATAAACCTGAAGGGGGCAGCAACAGCATTGTGAAACTCAGGCCAAGATTTAATTTCTTGAATATTCCGTAAGTTCGGGTCTAGATTAACCTATCAAGCAGAAAAAAATAATAATAATAAAATAATAAAAAGAAAAAAAAATAGGTAAGAACATGTCAAAACAGCAAATCAACACACAAACATGTCAACAAATGCTTTCTAGGAATAGAATTAAAAACAAATTAAAGAAGGGCAATACCTTTTTGTCAAACCAAAAGTCCTAGGGTGAAATGATATTAGAATGGAACTATAAATTAGTTTTTTTTTTTTTTTTACATAAAAAATAAATCAATCTCTCACTGAAACAGATCTCTGTTGTCAGTTCATGATAGATGTAGTAATAAATCAGTCAAGGCAACAAAGAATTCTTAAAAACATGGCACATCAGATAACCATGCATGGACAGACAATAGAACAACACCGGTTTATTAATAGCAGAACTTAATATGAACATACAGTTGCATTTTGTTGGGCAGGCAACCGACCTGCTAAAACAAGCTTCGGAACTGTAAAGATAACAGTCCTTAAACCATATCAGGATGCGGCAAATTCCTATCATTGTACTTATTCTTCTTCACTAAAGATCATACAATTTCAACCAAGAATTCAATTTACTATGGTGGGAGAGAGAGCTATGATATATCATTGAAAAGAATTAATAATTGGTTAAAGCATACCTGTTGGAGGTCCTGATCAGAGGCACTAGGGTTAACAGCTGTTTGAATTGCCACGGGTCTTGTAGAGCACAAAAGGCGTTGAAGTTCATATATATTTGATGCATTATTGTTACACAACTTACATGTCACAGAGGAAGAGATACACCAGATGGCAGTGAGTCTAGCTGTTGCAGTCCAAAATTTTCGCCAACCATTGCCAAAACTGTGAGCTCCTCATGTGTGCAATGTGATCCCATGGCAATGTTACAGTAAACACCAGTTGAAAGCTTTTTCCCAATCCGTTTAGCACCAGATAATAAGCTATAAAAGGAGACTATCTTCCGGGCCCAACTAACAACAGGACTCCCATCTTTACAAATTAAAGATGGTAGATCATCAATATTAGCAACGCTACTTCCATGTTGCAAACAGTTTTCAAGCCATCGGAATAAACTGGGAGGAATTTTCCGGGAGCAGGAAGTCATGTCCATTCCAAATTTCTTAGAGAGGCCAGGAAAATCACGAACATAATGATCTAAATAGCTTTCCTCACCCAGGAAATTGGCAATATTACACAATAGAACCGCCAAAAGCTCCAAGTCCCTATAATCAACAACTAAGTATTAAATTGCATTATTTAAATACAAAAACAGAAAACAAAAACAAAAAACATAAAAACTCAAAAAAGAATGTATCACTAATCGTTGTTGCAATCCAATGAAGATAAGAAATCATATGTAGGACAGCTCAACCCAATTACATAGAGCAGGCAGTAAAACTGCAATGATTAGTAATAGAAGTACCAAGGAGTCAGTTCAGCCAACGCAATCCACCAGTAAATTTTTCAGCAGAAAGGAAGGCAAACACTTATGTGAATCCCTTATCATATTACTAAATCTTGATTACGCCTGTAAATTAGACAAAGAACCGTGCAATTCCAAAAATTGAAGAAGTAGACTGTATATGCTTTCAATTATCATTCAACTTAGTTCAATGGTTATTGCAAGCTATTCAGCTTGCCAGAAGTATATAACTTAGGTCCATTCCAAATCCTAATGATAAGAACCAACATAAATCTACACAAGAAACAAAGACTACCTTTTGCAAAGAATATCCAGTTTAAGACTCTCATAAACTGCATGCAAAGAATCCAAACACTCCATCAATACTTCTGAGTAAAATGATTTTTGCAAACTTTGTGTAGCATCCGAATGTGACCTAGGTAAAAATCCCAGCACATCAAGTGACATCTCACAAGAAGCTAAGTACCAAACCCATGTCAGCAATGACACTTATGTTGATCTAATCCAACAGACCCAAATAGTCATTGCCTCATTGGACCTTGAACCATTTGGAAGCAAGTTTCATGTTTGGCCTTTAATCCACTGCATGGTCAAAGATGCCAATTCAGCTTCTCCCTTCTAGTATTTAGTGCAATTTCTTAATGAGAAAATTTCTCTTTAAGCCTTCATCCAGTTTTACACTGCTCTATAGGTATATAATTAACTTAGAAAACGTGGAGGAGGAACAAATGCCTTCTTCTTCACAACTTCTCTGCCCTCGTGCATCATGAATTAATTAAATTAGTGATTACCAGGATATACCAAAATATCAATACAATTCAATTCCTTTGAAATGATTGAATAATTAATTAATAGAAGGTTGATACTTGCACACACTTTTTTTTATAGGTTACTTGCACGTGCACACACACAACTTATCAAATGGCAAATCAAACACAAAGGCAGGAAATGAATTACCAATTTGCTTGCAAGAGCCTGTAAGTCTATCCTTGGAATTAATTTTACTGTAACTCATTGCCTCACATTATCCACATCCACATCCACCACATTTCAGGTATTGCTTCTTTTTCAAGATTCACCAATTTGCGTTTTTTAACCCTCGTGTAATGTTTGGGCGCGGGGGGAGGAGGCTGTGGGGCATCATCCTTAGGCTCATCATCGTGCTGTCATTGTCTGAAAGTGCAAGGATCAATCCTTAGAATAACAGGTTTTAGATAATTTATCTCAGTTCACAACATAATGGCCAACGGTAAATTAAGAAAACAAAATTTTGCTAAATTTGTCAAGCTTTTAACCATCTGATACATAAATTCTCCAGATCCAATATGCAAATTTTTTTTGTCATCTTAACCACATTTGCTGCATGCCTTGACATATTCTTAGGTAGGGTATTATCTTTTGCATGCTAAATCCCACTCTCACGTTTTCCATATATAAATTTGGTGCTCATATGTCCTATGTTGTCACCAATAACTACAACATGGACCAGCAACAATGCTTTGAACTACATAGAGACAGAAATTGACAAGGAGCTACTAAGTTTTTATTTTTATTTTTGGTCAACATTTCTGAATATCATTTAACAGCAGAATGCTCGACAAATAGTCGTGTACCTTGGGGACTGGAGCATTTGTGCGTCGCTGTCTAATTTTCAATCCAGGTTTTGTAAGCTTTAAGATCACCGGTTGGCCATCCTTTGGATGGTTTCCCTAAGAAGTTAAAATGAACGAGTTCAGTAATAAGTAAAAATATATAAATGAAACAAAACTCATTTCAGAAAATGACATGCATACCAATGTGATAGGGTAGCGCAGCAACTCAATAGCATCTTCAAGGGTAATAGAGTCCACATTCTTTATCTGAAAAGAATGAATTTAGCCTGTTTTAGTATGAAAAGTTTATAAAATCCAGTTAAAAGTATGTCATTAAGTGCATTGACACAGCAAAAACTAGGGAAAGAATAGGGACAAAACGCATTGGTATTGGTTAGATCAGTGCAATTATATACAAACATACATACCAAAAATAGCTATTGCAAAAAGGACCAAGAAGATTCAGTTCTGCCATATCTGAGACCATTTAATTTTTTCATTTATAAGAAGGCCATTTAATTAAAGTTGGGTGCTGAAAAATATGTCTATATAAGAGAATCTAATGACAAAATCAGCAAGACAGCAAGGTCACTGAAGCAGATACTGGAGCCAAAAGTATACACGTGCACACAGCCCCACACACACAACTATTTCAAAAGGACTGTGAATATTCAGTTTTGCCATATCTGAGACCATAGAATTTTTATTTTATATTTTATAAGAAGACCAATTAATTAAAGTTGGGTGCAAATAATATCCATATAAGAGAATATAGAGACAAAATTGGGCAAAGACAGCAAGTGAAGTGCATGTTGGGGCTAGATACATAATTACATATACATATTACAGACACACAAACATATAGATATATATATATATATATATATATAGACACGGCTATTTCTAAAGGAACATCAATATTCAATTACCATATCTGAGACCATATAATAACTTCTTTATAAGAAGACCATTTAGTTAAGTTGGTGCTGAACAATGTATGCATATAAGTGAATCTGGATGATAAGACAAGGCAAAGACAGAAGAACAAGCATGGTGTGTGCCTATTGATAGAACCAAAAGGAATGATGATGTTTGCTTGAAACATGCAAGACACAAAGATAACATCTTTAGGATCCACAACAACAAATATTTGCAAAAACCCAGGATTTTGGGTTCCAAAATGTCAACAAAAGAAGAATTTACATACATGCGAATTTACATACATGCGAAACAATAAACCCAATGGTCTCTAGACCAAATGACATCTCCTCCCCCATAAACAAAGGGTGGAGTGCTAGGTCACAATTTCAACACTGTATAAGTGTGTGAGTTGTATTACCTAAAACAACAGCAATATAACATTACCCAGTTCAGATAAAGGTCAATTCACCATTTAGTTACTGCACATTTCAATTTCCATTTCCAAAGTAGAAATGGAAGCATATACATACCTGGGACAGGTCCTACTTTTATCAGGGAGAGAATCAAACAAGAAATCCCCAAATGTTTTCTCCAACATTTTCTCCACCTGCAAATATTATACAACCATAGTAGTTGAAAATTCCTGAACATTATGCAAACTTATGCTATCATCTCTGAACAGCACAATCAGAGCCTTACTCCAAAGAAAGCAACCATACCTGATGAATATGGACACTATTAGCACGGTCACAGTACGAGCTGAATCGTGTCCAATAATCTCTAAGAAGGCCTTTCCATTCAGTCAATCCAGCAGATACATTATCAAGCTGAAGCAAAAGAGGCTAGTGTGTTTAAAAATTCACGTGGCAACATCAGCCAAACAAATAAATTACAAAAGGTAATGAAAAACAGAATATGTAACAAAACAATGAAAAAAATTACCTCAGTCTCCATATCAGCAGTGAAACTGTATTCTGTGACCTCAGAAAAATGGTGACAAAGAAATGCTGACACCTAGATTAGATATAATCAAACAAAAATTGGATAATAGAAAAGGTGGTCAAGAGAATCAGAAAATAGACAATTGGAAAGCCTTCAGTGAAAAGGCCAGAACTTACCATGCGGCCACAAAATTCTGGATGCAAGACACGGCTTTTTGTTGTCACATAGTTTCTATCCTGATACCACAAATGAATCAGAAATAAGATCGGAACTCGCTGACCAAGATCTTCCTCATTAGATGAGGACCGTGATGGGCTTCTGGGCTTCGCTCGAGCCTTCCTTGACAATTTCTCATAGTATTGCTGCACCCAAAACAACATGACAGAATAAAGCTCATGTAAGATTCACTATTCAGAGGGACTAAAGAACAATAAAAAAAAAAAACCTAATGTAGGATTCAGAAAATGAAAACACAGAAATGCGTACAAAGTGAATTTTTTCATGGAAATAAAGATAGTGATTACAATGCCTGGAATTTCAAGAAGCAACTATTACAGGAGGATAAGACACTTAGTCATGGTTAGAGGATAAGGCACATAAAAAAACACACATAGGTTGACTATCTCTTTTGGAAAGCCCAAAGAAATTGACTTGGGTAGCTAAAATCCAGCAAACTAAACCAATAAGTATAGTTAATCCTCTCAAGAAAACACAAAAAGATTATAGAGACATTGCAATCACCAGTTTTGCCCATTGAAACCATAACATTGCGCATTGTTACAAGCATGTTCTAAAATACAGAGTTTGAACACAGTCCGTTTGGATAGAACTTATTGTTGAAAACTGAAAACTGAAAATACTGTAGCAAAATAATTTTTAAATGTGTGAATAGTGATGCGGGACCCATTTTTAATAAAAAATTGATGAAAAAGTATATGAACAGTGCGCGCACAGTGCCGCACAGTGCGCGCACTGCGCACATGTCCCCCTCTGCAGCAGAAACAAAAAAAAAAAAAAAAAAGAAGAAGGCAAAACGTGAAAACTGAAACGTGGAAACGCAGCTGCTGAATCCAAACGCCCTCATAGAGTCCGTTTGGATAGAACTTATTGCTGAAAACTGAAAATACTGTAGCAAAATAATTTTTAAAGGGGTAAAAAACACTGTTCATTCCAGAAGTTACTGTTCATTGGCCTAAAATCACTGTTCATGGCTAATGAACAGTAACAAACACGCGTTGAAAAAAAAAAAAAACAAAAACAAAATGTGAACGCAGCTAAAAGAAGCTGGATGAACAGTGATTTTAGGCCAATGAACAGTAACTTCTGGAATGAACAATGTTTTTTACCCCTTTAAAAATTATTTTGCTACAGTATTTTCAGTTTTCAGCAATAAGTTCTATCCAAACGTACTCATAGTATGCATTGTCCAGTACATGGCAACATAATTACTTGGATATTTTACATGCCAAAAACAAGTCATTTAACATTACCTCGGTAACAAACCTCTTTTTCAAGGTTCACCAATATTGCGTTTTTTAACCCTCGTGTAATGTTTGGGCGGGGGAGGAGGCTACGGGGCATCATCCTTAGACTCATCATCGTGCTGCAAAGACATTAGATGCATACAATCAATATTCGGTGTAATGATAAGAAAAAGTGAACTGCAAAATAGACCTATACATCGTAATTAATGTTATCGTACCATAGAGCTGCCTTTATGTCCTATTTTGTGTCCACCTGTCCCACAAGTGGGTGCTCTTCTAGCACGTTGCGGTCTACCTCGTGGGGGTAAGGGCTGATGAGGGGGATGCTCGTCCGGTACATCAGTATATGGCTGTAGAGTGTCAATCCCAACCGAAGGTCCTAGAGGGTCAGATGAGGATGAGGTAGGTGGGTAATGATGCTCTGTGCAGAGGGTAGGAGTGGGGATCATTGTCATGGGTTCAGTACGGGGTGGGTCTATGGGCAAAGTGGGTGCACTGGAGCTGGTGGGTGGATTTGAGGGTGTCTCGGGGTGCATAGGAGGGGTCAACTGAGAATGAATACTGAGATCGAAATTGGGCTGCGAAGGTGGGGTGGATGAAGGGACCTCGGGCTAAGGAGATGCATCTACCATGGGTGGAGGGACCTCGGACTGAGGAGATGCATCTGGGATGGGTGGAGGGACCTCGGGCTGGGGAGATGCGTGCGGGATGGGTGCAGGTATCTCAAGACTACTTACAACCCGAGGGGTTGTTGCACACCGACCACGGCCCCTAGCTGCACTTGTGCTTGGGCTTGCTGTAGCAGGCCGACCACGGCCCCTAGCTGCACTTGTGCTTGGGCTTGTTTTAGTAGGCCGACCACGACCCCTAGCTGCGCTTGTGCTTGGGCTTGTTGTAGCAGGCCGACCACGGCCCCTAGTTGCGCTTGTGCTTGGGCTTACAGTAGCACGCCGACCCGTGGTCGACGTACTTACGGGTGCTGCGCTTGTGCTTGGGGTTGCGGTAGCTGCTGATTCAGTCTCATGCCCATTGTTTGCCTGCCCATTTGCTGCAGGACTACCACCAAGCCTAGCCACATCATTTAGGACGCGTCGGACATGGTTGTGTGCTCAGTTGCCTACAGGAAGCATCTCCAACAGCGCAAAATGGCTTTGAATCTGAAACCGAGAAAGAACCAGTACAATCAGATTTGAGACATTTATGTATCAATTGTAGAATGGATAATATAATACTTATTAATCTACTCAAATACTCAACTAAGAACTAAAAGTGGTATTAGAATACTATATGTAATAGAAAGTCTTTTTAATTGGAGGTTAGTTAGATCAAACCAGATTTGCTGAAAAAAGAAATCAATTGATTCTACGTTCCTACATGTATTGAAGAAAAAACGAAGTAGGCAATAAAATAATTAGAACACATTATCGTTATATCTAATTTAGCGTTGTTGCGATCGACATACTTTCGAGTGACCGGACGGTACCAGTGTAATAGTCATGATCGCGAGGCATCTCACCAGTCTGAGGAGGTGCATGGCAAAGTCGTTGTTGTCTCATATCCCATGTAAGGATATACGGTCCATGCTCCTCCCTTCAATTCTTTTCCACCTTCCCACGCAAGTCTATTCTATGCAGTCTATCATCGTACACAACATGGTCGGGCCGCTCTTGCGCCAACCCAAACTGTCGAAGGACACAATCTAGGTGCTGTGTCTCTACTATGCAAAAACACACAAGTGGCATCCTTGTCGTCCATGTATCCCTCCCTGCAAGTCTGCCTCGTATGGCTGCCACACAAACTACAATAGAAACAAAAAATAATTATCATAACATCAAGGAATGTGAAACAAGGGAGAATACCTATAAAGGGAAAAACAAAAATTAAAACAGAAGATATGTTAAAGGATGAAGCAATCATATTCTTAAGGAAAATTAACATAACCAAACAGAATATTTGTATACTATTACTTGGTCCGGCTACATTCTAACTAATTGCTCGCGATAGTGGATCAAGGCCGTGCCAGATGGCCTACTCTTCGGGCTTGGCACCCGCACCCACCTACAGTTACGAGTGAATAACATAAGATAATAATACCCATGTTATAGTTACTAAGAAGAGTACATTGCATAACACACTAAATATTAGGAAAATACTTACTTAAATGCAAGTGGAGCATATGGCCATGGGCCATAATCACATCCAGGTGGGGGCTCTATCCTCGGGCACAAGAATGGCAACCTTGCCCATGCTCAATACTGGACCAAGTTGCACGCCCCACCAATCTGCGATGCCCTTTTCTCGCTTGCCCAACACAACTCTCTGTACAACTAGGTTAGGCAACCACTACCCCAACTATACTGTGGCAGATCACGAAGGTTCCGCAGGAATGCCAAGAACATCAGATGCACCCTATCTCCTAACTTGTCCATGAAAAGCTTATCCCCTAGCAGCGCTAAAATATAGCACTGGGCATACTGGTGTATCTGCATCTCCGTTGCGTCATGAGGCAGTGGCGCTGCAATGGCATCAACAAGGCGGCTGATGAGAATTCTTTGCCCCACCAAAGTTTTGTTGTCATTCGCCGGAGTAAAACCAAGCAACTCCATGCACAGATCTCTTCAATCCCCATCCACCACAGCAGTCGGCCCAACTAAGACCTCACCGTCTATAGGAAGTCCGAAAATGACCTCCACATCTTGTAGGGTGATTGACATCTCACCATGTGGAAGATGGAACGTATGAGTCTCCGGCCGCCATCGCTCAACTAGGGCCGATATTAGGCAATGATCTATCTCTCTGGAAGGGGCCCTAAACAATCCTTCCAGCCTTAGCAACTTGATAATGTCAATCACCTGATTATCTTCCATGTGAATGTTTGCCATCTCCTTAGTGCGACCACGACACGTAAGTGGGCTCGGGTCCTGCAAAATCGATAAAAATTATAGCAGTTGTTACAATTATAAATACAACTTTGAAAGAACTTGCTAACTAAAAGTCAAAGACAACGTAAAAATTAAAGCGGTTGTTAGAACTAGATATTTTACCTCACCATTCCAAATGTCCTCCGATCGATGATATTGTTGTCGTGTCAACAATGACTCCTCAAGCGGACCAGGGTGCAAGATCTGTGGCTCGTCATCGATCCGAGGCTCCATACTGCAAAGAGTGCTATTGTGAGATCATTAATAGTGTGGGGGCAAAGGAATGCTATTCTACATGCAAGGAAAATCTATACTGAAGAGCGGCTTATTGGCATTATTTAAAAAAGGATGCTAAAAGAATGGAAAGCAAGAAGAAGTACATCTATAACTCAGGATTAAATAGAGTACTTTGCTGTAATTGGGGATTCAATCCAGCCTTGATCTTTGTTGTTCCTATGTAATTGCTAAGTTATTTTTAAAAATAATACCTCAATACAAGTGGAATCCTTTATTTCTCTAGCCTTTTCTGACACACACATACACATGTAATATGCTTTAATGGATTTGACCAGGAGTCTTTATATATCTCTCACACACACACTTTCTAAGCAACCAAACAAGCCACAAGAACAAGTACATTTGTTTCTTCATTTTACATTTTATTTTTTGCCCCTATTCTAGTCAAAGTACTCTAAGTTTTCCTGCAATATTCCGTGGCTAAATATTTGCTAAGATTATGCTTGCAAGGTATATAGATAGTGTTCCACTGATCATTCCACTTCTAGAAAAGGAGTACAACAGCACAACAAGAAAGCTGAATGAAATTAATCGGGAACTTAGGTCTCAAGTTTAAATCATAAAACATTTTTTTTAGGGTAATTTCAGTAACTTACCCTAAGGTTTGGGCTAATGCCAATCAAGTGAAAGACATTTCAAAATTGACCAACTTGGTTCTTAAACCCAATTTGGTCTTTAAACACTGTTAGTGCCGTTAATTATTCTAATCCCTCTATTCTCTCTTTCTTCACTCTTGTCTCTCATCCCTCTCTCTTCTCTCTTTGTTTATGCCAAACCCAGGCATAGAACATCAAGCTAAATACCTAGAAACTTCACTATCTCTACACCTTTCTTTTGCACCAACAACAGGTTTTTGTAGTCACCCACACATTCCAATCTTTATTAATATAACCCATCAAAAAGCTGTTGATTTCTTCAATATAACTATGTGGGTCTCTGCAAAACCTTCAATTGCTAACATGAATTCACTTTCATTTTGCTAAAAACCTCCCAACAACAGGTTTTGCAGTGATCCAAAACGACACTTATAAAATCAAATCTTTATTAATATAACCCACAAAAACTAGTATTGATCAGAATATTGCAGTGACATCTTTTTCAAAAGGGAGTAATAAGATTCTTCTCTAACTGCCATAATTCACCAACAAAAAAAAAAAAAAACAGAAAGAAACCCAAAAAGATTCGAAAAACCCTAGGTCACATCATGAAATTCAAGAATCTTAAATTGGAGAAAGACAGAGAGAGACAAAGGAATTTGAGAAGCAAAAACGACAAAGTATTGAGAAGAAAGAGAGAGTACCTTTGGCACGGTGGGCTACGAACGGCGTTGACAATGAGCTATGATTGCTTCAGAGACTACCTTCGTGACAGTGGGCTACGAATTTGCTTCAGCACTGGGCTACGAATTTGCTTTATGAATGAGTGAGTGAGTGAGTGAGTGAGTTTGAGAGGGCGGAGCGAAAGAGTGTTCGAGTGAGGGAGTGTTTGAACTTTGAGGATTTTGTAATGAGCCGTTTGAAAGTGTGGATTTGTTCTTATTCTGCAAATTTTGAGTCTTATAAACTCGATTTCTAAGTGACTCCACGTGACAATTTTTTCCAGGTAAGGTACATAAAAACTTTGAACTCGAGCTTTAGAAACTCGAGTTCTACGTGGCAATTTAGATTTCGAGTCTTATAAACTCGATTTCTACGTGGCTCCATGTGGCAATTTTGTCCAGGTAAGGCAGGACCAAAACATTGAACTCGAGTTTTAGAAACTCGAGTTTTAATTAAATCTCGAGTTTTAGAAACTCGAGATGCTAGTTTCACACATACTTTCGAAATCGGGCAACTAACGAAATTGTTAAAATATTATTGTTATTTGGAAAGCGTGTTCCTTTGAGTGCTATATCTATAGATAGTTGAAGTGTGCTACATCCATAGACAATTGAAGTGCAAAAAATTTGTCTACAAACCTTACTCTATTCAATTAAAGAAGGTATGTATGTTTTCTCTAATACATGGTGTTTTTTTTTGAGAATTTATTTAGTATTTCTAAGTCCACTAACCACTACAAATTATTGGGTTTATTAAAAAATTAATAATTATTAAAAAATGATTTTTTGATTTATATGTAAGAAAAATCAAATCTGTTGTTCGACATAAAATAAAAAAACTTTTTGGAAGAGAATTTACACTCATTAGATAAATTTATCATCACATATACAAAACTTCAACCTAGCTTTTAATTGCTTCTTTTAAATTTCAAAATCTGAATTTGTATCAAAGAATTTTTTTTTTTTAAAAAAAGATCTGTATTTAATAAATATACAGATTAGTTTTGTATCTTAAAAAAATCGGATTTGTATTTAATGAAAATACAGATCAGTTTTATGCGTAAAAAAAAAACCATCAAATATAGATAAGTTTTTGAGTGTTTAAAAAAATCAGATCTGTATTTAATGAAAATACATATCAGTTTTTCCTGTAAAAAAAAAAAAAAGAACAGATCTGTATTTAATGAAAATACAGATCAATTTTGTATGTTTAGAAAAAAAAAATTTGAAAAATTCAAATAAGTTTTTAGTTTAGAAAATCACATCTGAAAAATTCAGATCGGTTTTTAGTTTAAAGAGATCTTTGATAATTAGCAGATTTTGAGATTCAAGAGAGAAATCATAACAAAAAATCATCTAAGAACATATTTATAGAAAAATTTTGAACAACACATGGTAGTCATGTCAAGAATCAGAAATAATCAAACACCTTAAACCAATTCATGCATCATCAAAAAAAATTAATAGAGAAGAATAGAAACAGACTATCTCTTGCATGGGCGTGTTTTTCTTAGTGAAAGGATATTTTAGGATTCAAAGAAATTTATTTAACTCTTTGAAGCCTAAAATATTTTGCTTACAAAAAAGAAATTCCTAAGGATTCCTAAGGCAAGAGTCTCCAGAAAGTCTTTAACCTAAGAGGGGAAAAAAGAAAAAGAAAAAAAGAAGAGCCAGAAAGAGGGGGGGGGGGGGGTCAGAAAGCTTGAAAAACTGTGCTGAATTTTGAGAGGCATCCCCTATTTATTATAGAGGTTGTGATGCTTAAAAAATAAGCAAAAAACGTATGGGGAACTTTTGATTAAGTTGATTTTTCAGATCAAAACCAGTTTCAGTATTTTGATCATATCGTTTTACTCAAAATTTTTATTAAGCTGAAATTTTGAAAACTGAAGGAAAATTTGATTCTCTACAACTTCTCTAGAAATAGCCTAGTCTGAATTTTGAGTTCTACTATTTCAAAAGTACCTTGGAATGTGAATTTGAATTCTGCTACTTGATTAGCACGTTTTTGAAGTGTTTTCCAACTCTTAAATTGTATTTGGACAAATTTTAGAATTATTTTCATGATAAACCTCATTTCAAAGTGATAATTAGGACTGTTAAAATAATTATTTTGAATATAATTATCCCAAAAGCCTAATTATTTTGAATATAATTATCCCAAAAGCCTATTTTGAATATTATTAGCTTATTTGTTTTAATCCTATGCAACAAATCTCACTTTAAGAAAAATACTTAACCAATCACAAAAATTCATTTAATTAATTTTAATTATTAACCAAACAAAATTAATTTTAATTAATCAAACGTGATCGACTTCTCCCCATACAATGCATGTAGGCCATGAAAACTTGATCTCATGATATCTTTCAATCTGATGATTTGATTTGGGAATCAGACATACCATCGCGAGCATTAGAATCTCAAGATCAGTTTTATAATATGTAATAAATGAATTAATGCATGTAATGCAACTCTAAATTTTTGGGTATGTGAATGGTCATTCTAGCCATCCTTCTTGATTAAATTATAGGTGCAAAACCAAGTGTCTGCAGAATGCCCCTCATTGACAGAACTTGCAAAGTGAATGTCAATATAAAATAAAGACACTGATTTTAGTAGCCATGATTAATTGAGGTTGACTTTTTCAAAGATTACCTAGCCCTAAAACCTAAAACATTGGGACATAAAATTAGTGCCTTGCTATTTTGTAGAAATGAAAATTGTTAATACTTGACCTACTTGATAACTGATAAATTTTGAAATGAATCTTGATAATTGAGGTGACTGTGAGACTTCTCTATCTTAGTCTGAATGTGGAGGATCGATCAAGGGGTTTCTCTACCTCGATCTTAATGGAAGGTAATTAAGGAGGGCTTCTCTACCTCAAAACCTAGGTTGTGACAACCAAGGAGCTTCTCTACCTCGATCTTGATGGAAGGTGTCCAAGGGGCTTTTCTACCTCGGAACCTGGGCTGTGGCGACCAAGGGGCTTCTCTACCTTGATCTTGAATTGTTCTTGAAGATTTGTTCATGGAAATCTGTCCATTGAAGATTTGTTCATGGAGATTTGTCTTTTGAAGATTTGTTCATGGAGATTTTTCCATTGAAGATTTGTTTAGGAGATTTTTCCTTTTATGAAGATGTGTTCATCGAGATTTGTCCAATAAAGATTTATTCAGGAGATTTTTTCTTTTATTAATTTTGTTTTGGAGATTTATCCTTTGAAGAATTTGTTTAGGAGATTTTATCCTTTTGAAAATTTTGTTAGGAGATTTTTCCTTTGAAAAATTTGCTTAGGAGATTTATCATTTTGAAAAGTTTTGTTAGGAGATTTGTTCTTTAAAATTTTTTTTAGGAGATTTATCCTTTTGAAAATTTTTTTAGGAGATTTATCCTTTTGAAAAGTTTGTTAGGAGATTTGTAAGAGCTTGATTTAGAAAAGTTTAGACTTTACAAGATGAAGCTTTGTGGTGCAAAGGTTTTAATTTACCTGATAGGTTTTGACATGGTCTTACTTAAATGAGGCATAGCTTAATACCCCTAGTTTGCAAATTAAAGCATGATTTTGAAAACCTTGACTTTCGAGGAAAAAAATGATTTCTTTTTTTTCAAAATGGATGAGGAATGACCGAGTGACCCTAGTTTAGAAATGGATGCATGATTTTTGGAAATCTTAATTTTTTTTTTGAAAAGATGATGATGATGTCTTTTTTTTTTTTTGAAAATGAATGAGGCATGGTCGAATGCTCCTAGTTTAACAATCAATGTGAATTTTGAAAATTCTTATTGTGTAGTGACCTTCAATAAAGCAAAATTTGAGTAAAACAAGATCAAAATCATAAAAACTAGGCAAAACAAGGGCTGCTGAAATGATGTGCCAATCGGCACTACTGGAGTGCCGATTGGCACTCTGGAATCTTATCCAGTTGTTGTGTCTTCAGCCTTCTTTCTAGGACATATGGTAGCATCTAAATTGAAGATAGATGGTGAATGTTGAGTAGATGAAAGATCTAGGTCCATCTCCTGCAAAAGATTCCTTACATGAGCTTATTAGTAATCAGTTATTATAAAAATGCTTTGGGCCAATGCCCCTAGTTTAGACATGCTTGCACAGAAAATTGAAATGCAAAACAGATGCTCCTAGCCTAAATTCATGCAAAGAAATGTTTTTTCAGTGATTGTGACTGGGCCTTTGGAAAGACTGCCTACATACCTCTCTCATAGAGGATCAGGTCCAAACGTAGTTTGAAAAAAAAGTTTTGAAAAATGAAGTGTTGAAAAATCTTCTACCTATCCAAAAGAACTAGGTTACATAATAAGAAGGTGTTAGGCACCCATTCTGCCCAGACAGAATCTGATTTTCTAGATTCTAATGACCAATACCCTTTTTGCATGATGTGAATGATATGTTGCATACATGACACGCTTAACCAAAATTGACTCACATAAATCTATCTTATGAATGTATCCTCTTTTTAGAAAAATTCAGATCTATTTTTGTGAATTAAAAAAAATAAATTTGATTCATTAAAAAGAAACCTGATCTGTTTTTGTGTAAATTAGAAAGAAACCAGATTTGTTTTTGTGTAAATAGAAAAATTAGTTTGGTAAAGAAAATCAAATATGTTTTTGTGTAAAGAAAAGAACAAAATTTTTGTTAGAAAGTGCCAGATCTGTTTTTGTGTGAAGTTAAAAAAAGTGATGTTATTAAGAAAAATATACAATTGTACCAAAGAAAACTTTTTCTAAAAAAATCAAATCTGTATTTAATGAAAATACAAATCAGTTTTGTATGTTTAGAAAATCAAATCTGAAAAATTCAGATAAGTTTTTACTTTAGAAAATCAGATTTGAAAAATTCAGATAAGTTTTTAGTTTAGAAAATTAGATCTGAAAAATTCAGATCGGTTTTTAGTTTAAAGAGATCTTTGATTAGCTGATTTTGAGATTCAAGAGAGAAATCATAACTAAAAAATCATCTAAGAACATATTTAAAGAAAATTTTTGAACAACACATGGCAGTTATATCAAGAATCAGAAATAATCAAACACCTTAAACTAATCACACGTGATCGGCTTCGCCTTATACAATGCATGCAAACCATGAAAACTTGATATCATGATATCTTTTAATCTGACGACTTGATTTGGGAATCGGACATACCGTTTCTACCGTTAGAATCTTAAGATCATTTTTATGATATGTAATGAATGAATTAGTGCATGTAATACAACTCTAAATTTTTGGGTATATGAAGGGTCATTCTAGCCATTTCTCTTGATTAAATTATGGATGCAAAATCGAGTGTCTTAATGCGAACCCCAATCGACACGCTTTGAGACCCAACAAACAATATTGGAATATTTGCCCAAGAAAGCTAAAATTCAGATTTTTGATAGAAGCCTTGACCCAACGTTTATAATCGAAACGCAAACCAAAGGTATAAGTATGACACCTTGACCCAATGATTATAATGAATCACGAACCGAAGGTATAAAATTTGAACGCTACAAGGAAGAATCCCTAATAAGTTCACAGTTCTTGAAGAACCAAAAGAAGAGCAAAGCCTCACCTTTTTTGATTTTTATTCAATAATATATGAAAAACGTTTACAGACTTAAGGGCCTATTTAAGGGCTCCATAAAACTTGATAGACAAGAAAATATATTTTATAAAATAACTCCTAATTGATACCTTACCGTATCAGGAATCAAATTTGACCTAAAAAGCATTAAATACACCTAAAAACAAGAAAATAAATCACCTAAACCTAAAATAACGTTTTTACATAAAAATACCAAAAATAATAAATTATAATAATTAAACAGTAAATTGTGTCCTACATTAGACCCCTCCACTTGAAACAAACTCGTCCTCGAGTTCATCTTTGATATCTGAAATCTTCCGCTCCAAATAAACAAATACTTTGAATGCTTTAATGACTTGATCCAGTTGTGAAACTTGAATCCTTCATAAAGTGTTGTAGAAAATTTCTTCTCATCTACTTTCAATTTATTTGCAACATCAATCAACAAAGGGTTGATAATAAAATTAAAATTTTTTACTCCAAGAAAATCCACATATTGTATAGTCATCTTCAACAAATCAATTGAGACTTGAGGATTGCGAGTTGTGGACTCATCCTCATATTTGACCTCAATTGAATCTTCCACAATGTTCTCAATAATTACTGATGAGGAATGAAGAAAAGGTTACTCCAGACCGTCCATGATCATCCACACCAGCAGCCGTCCAGAAGAAAGCACTAAGACGAGGCCGACGCCCATGGTCGTCCATGGACGAAAACGCACCCCATCACTCGTCCTAGGAAAGCGCCCATCCCCGTCTTGAAAGGGTTCCTCCATAAGAGGACTCCTGGACGAGATCTTTACACTTGGAATTACTGAATACATTTCACCACTCCACAACCTACGCATAACTTCCAATGACCATTGAATGAGAAAATACAACTCATAAACAGTTGTGGAAGTTATCGCTGAACCCTCGCACCTCCTCAAATCCAGGGGAGGTTACAATGCCAATAACTGTCCTTAGGACACTATATAAACACCCTTTCAGACCAGAAAAAGGTACGTTTTACATTTCCCAAAAAGTTGGAATTTCAAAATATATAGAGAGAAAACTAACTTTGCCATCGGAGGGTTCTTGGCCGGCGACCTCGGTCACCTTTGATCGCTTTTCTTTATTTTTCAGGCCATCGAGAAAGCAAGTGGTCCTTTCAAGTCCGAAGCATCTAGCCTATTGATTTTCTTTGCATCATCAGTTGGCGCCGTCTGTGGGAAAAACAACTTTATTTGCTATTCTTTTCGTTCGACTATCTGTTTTTGTTGTCAACGATTAGCCTTTCCCAGACAAAAGGCTGAATGGTTTGAACAAGATCAAGGGCTACCAGCCTAGGCCACCAGGAGAGTAGGGATGCTTCTAGTAATCCCCTTCGCGATCGCAGGTCAGCGCCTGTCATGCAACCGCCTTCTATTCAACATATACAATCCATGGCTGCCGCTATGGCAGAACTGACCCATCAGAATCAAGAGTTGAATAGGGAGATCAACCTTAGGAGGTAGCGCCAAGATGGGCACACGGAGGGACGAGCCCCAGAGTCAGGAAGGCGGAGGAGAAAATGTCGAGTCCGAAAATCAGACAAGGGGTACCGCTTCAAGAAGAGTGCCACACTTGGAAAGAGAGATGGACCAGATGAGAAAAGCCATGGATGAGATGAGGGAGAACATGAGGCGGGTAAACCTAGTGGATGATATGGTTCACCGAACGGACTCCCCTTTCACGGCTTCCATCAACAGTCATCCCCTACCTCCGAAATTCAAAATGCCTTCCTTGGATTCGTATGATGGAAATCGCGACCCGTGTGACCACATTGCTACTTTCAAGATGACCATGCACCTTCAAGAGGTCCCAGACGAGATTATGTGCAGAGCCTTCCCCACCACACTTAAAGGACCAACACGAGTATGGTTTAGTAAAATACCCCAAACTCAGTGGGATCGTTTGAAGAGTTGAGTAAGTTGTTTGTCAATAACTTCATTGGAGGGCAACGCCACAAGCGTTCCTCTTCCAGTTTGCTAACCATAGAGTAGGGGGAAAACGAGAGTTTGCGGTCCTTCATCACTCGATTTAATAGGGAAGCTTTGATAGTAGACGAAATGGATGACAAGTTATTATTGGCCGCCTTCCATAATGGGGTCAATTCTGACTTGTTCATCCATAAGCTCTACGAGCAGGAACCACAGACTATGGCCGAACTCGTCCATTCGGCCCAGAATTTCATGAATGCTGAAGAGCTATAATAGCCAAGAAGAGAAAGAGAGCAGAACACTCGGAAGTAGGCCACCAGCGTCACTTAGATCAGGGACCTCATCCAAAGAAGGCCTGGGTAGACGAGAGGAAAGACGAGGATGGTAAGAAGGCAAGTTCCTCAGCAAGGAATCAGCAATACACGCCCCTAACTATGCCACTAGAGCAGGTTCTTATGCAGATCAAGGATGATCCATCCTTGAAGTGGCCGGATAAGATGAAAGGAGATCCTAATAATCGCAATAGGAGTAAGTACTGCCGTTTTCATAGAGACCACAGGCATGACACGGACGAGTGCTTTGATTTGAAGTAGTAGATAAAGAATCTCATTAGACAAGGGAAGCTAAGGAACTTCCTTGGACGAGACCAGAGAGATGAGAAACTGAAAGCTAAGGTGGAAGAGTCATCACGACCCCCACTAGGAGAGAGAAGAGTAATTATAGGAGGAAATTCCACAGTGCAGTCATCCAAGTCGAGGAAGACATACCTGAAGGTGGTGCAAAACATTCAGCTATCTGGACGACCTCCTAAGAAGAGGGAAGTAGACGAGCAGGCCGTTACGTTCACGGACGACTTCACTACCCACATGATGACGCGATTGTCATCACCCTACTTATTGCCGACTACATGACCAGGATGGTGTTGATAGACAATGGCAGTTTTGTAGACATTCTGTATTACCTCGCCTTCCAGCAAATGAGGCTAGGACGAGATCAGCTTCGACCAGTGAATTCGCCATTGGTAGGATTCGGAGGAATGAAGGTGCAACCAGTGGGCACCATCATATTATCGGTGGTCGTTGGAACATATCCACAGCAGATAACCAAGGAGGTAAATTTCCTTGTCGTTGACTGTGCATCGTCATATAATGCAATTATTGGAAGACCAACTCTGAATAGTTGGAAGGTGGTAACCTCTACCTATCACTTGTCCACCGAATTCCCGACCCAGCACGAAGTGGGCCAAGTACAAGGAGATCAATTGGCCACTAGAGAGTGCTACTTAGCCATGCTGGCGACGGACGAGCATATCCAGGCAATGAGTATAGATAGGAGAAGGATCCCAGCGGAACCCACTGAAGTGTTAGAGGACATCCTTTTGGATGAGAACCAGCCTGAGAGGTTCACCAGAATTGGGGCGAGCATGGAAGAAGGGGCAAAGCATACTTTGGTCTGATTTTTGAAGAAAAGCCTCGATGTCTTTGCATGGAGTCATAAAGACATGCCTGGCATTGATCCAAGTGTTATTACTCATAGCCTTAATGTGTGTCCCTATTCAAAACCAGCGCGTCAGAAGAAAAGGGTTTTCGCTCCTGAGCGAGACAATGCCATCAAGGAAGAAGTACGGAAGTTGGCTGCCGCGGAGTTCATCCGAGAAATTCATTATTCAGATTGGTTAGCGAACGTGGTCATGGTGAAGAAAGCCAACGGCAAGTGGCGAATGTGCGTGGACTTCACGGACTTAAACAAAGCTTGCCCCAAGGATAGTTACCCATTGCCACACATTGACCAGTTGGTGGACTCGACGGCAGGTCACAGAGTGCTTAGCATCATGGACGCCTTCTTAGGTTACAACCAGATAAAGATGGATAAAGCGAATCAAGAAAAGACCTCATTCATTACAAGCCAAGGGTTGTATTGCTACAAAGTGATGCCCTTCGGTTTGAAAAACGCAGGGGTGACTTACCAAAGGCTGGTTAACCACATGTTCCGTCCTCAAATCGGGCGAAATATGGAGGTTTATGTAGACAACATGCTGGTGAAAAGCCAGGATGAGGACAATCATCTGGACGACCTTCAAGAGAATTTTGATACACTGCGACGGTATAACATGAAATTAAATCTAAGCAAGTGTGCTTTCGGAGTTTCTTCGAGAAAGTTTTTGGGGTTCATGGTTTCACACAGAGGAATTGAAGCAAATCCAGACAAAATCCAGGCGATACTGAATATGGAACCACCGAAAAATATTAAGGAAGTCCAGTCTCTTACCGGACGAGTCGTCGCCCTTAACAGGTTTGTGTCGAAAGCTACTAACAAGTGTTTGCCATTCTTAAAGTACTCAGGAAGGCATTCGAATGGACAGACGAGTGTCAAAAGGCCTTCCAAGACTTGAAAACATATCTCATGACAACACCGTTGCTGAGTCCGTCTGTACCTGGAGAAGAACTGTATTTGTACTTGGCGGTGTCCCCACACACAGTTAGTTCGGCGTTGGTCAGAGAAGATGGGAGAATCCAGAAACCGGTTTATTACACAAGCCGTGCGATGAGAGGGGTAGAAGGACGATACCCGATGATGGAGAAGCTAGCCTTTGCCTTGATTACGGCTTCCAGGAAGCTGAGGCATTATTTCCAAGCTCATATTATCAACGACCTAACAGATCACCCCATAAAGAAGGCGATGAACAAGTTGGAAGCTGCTGGACGATTAATATAGTGGGCTGTTGAACTTAGAGAGTTTGACATCAAATACCTTCCAAGGAATGCGATAAAGGCGCAGGCATTAGCAGATTTCATCGCAGAGTTCACCCCCGGCCAGGATGAGCTAGATAAAGACGAAGGAGTTGAAAGGTGGGTTATTAATGTAGACGGATCGTCCACACTATATGCAAGAGGGATTGGAGTCATACTAAAGTCCCCAGAGGGTGACAAGCTGGAGTACGCGGCCCGTCTACAGTATCAAACCACCAACAACGAGGCTGAGTACGAAGCACTACTCAAAGGATTGGAATTGGCAAAGTCCTTAGGGGCGGAGTCAATAATAGTCAGAGGAGATTCTCAGCTAGTCATCAATTAAGTAAATGGAATGTGCGATACCAAGGAAGATCGGATGAAGAAATACCTCAGCAAAGTGAAACGATTCGCACGAAAATTTTCAGCAGTAAGTTTTATTCAACTCCCCAGGGAGGAAAATATGGAAGCAGATGCCTTGGCAAAAGCAGCTTCGGCGGAAGGAGTTACGGATGAGTACGACAATGTCCAATTTATGCCAAGCATAGACTTTCTGGACATACAACAGATAGGAGGGGGAGAAAATTGGATAAGTCCAATAGTAATTTATCTTAAAGATGGAAGACTTCCAGAAGACAAAGATGAAGCTAGGAAATTGAGGGTCAGGGCAGCCAAGTACGTCCTCATAAATGAAGTGCTGTACAAGCGAGGTTTTTCTCAACCTTATTTAAGGTGCTTGGCCCCTGACGAGTCAAACTATATTTTGAGGGAAGTTCATTCGGGAGCGTGTGGAAATCATTCAGGAGCGAGATCACTAGTCCATAAGATCGTCCGTGCAGGCTACTATTGGCCTACAATGTAGGCAGATGCTAAGGCCTATGTCAAGGTCTGTGACCAGTGTCAACACTTTAGCAATGTCCCTAGACAACTGTCAGAGTACCAGACCCCAATGATGGCCCCATGGCCCTTTGCACAGTGGGGACTGGATATCCTAGGTCCATTCCCCATGGGAACCAGACAAATGAAGTTTTTGGTCGTAGGGATTGATTACTTTACCAAGTGGGTAGAGGCCGAACCCTTTGCAACAATCACTCAACAAAATGTTAAAAATTTTGTATGGAAGAATATTCTATGTAGATTCGGAGTACCCAGGGTACTAGTATCGGATAACGGATGTCAGTTTGACAATGCACCCTTCAGGGACTTTTGCAATCATTTTGGGATCAAGAAGCACTATTCCTCACCCTCCCATCCACAGGCGAATGGATAAGCAGAAGTAGTGAATCGATCCCTGCTGAAAATCATCAAGATTCGGCTCGAGGGTGCAAAAGGGATATGGCCAGACAAGCTACTAGGTGTTCTTTGGGCCTACAGGGCGACTGTACGAACTCCGACAAGAAAGACCCCCTTTAAGCTAGCCTACGGAAGTGAAGCTGTCATACCGGCAGAAGTTCATATGGCAAATCATCGAGTGATGAAGTATCAGGAGAGAGAGAATGGGGAACAACTTTGTCTTGACCTCGATCTTATTGACGAGGTAATAATGGATGCGGAGCAGAGGACAGCAAGGTACAAGAATCTTATGGCTAGGAAGCATGATGCCATGGTGAAACCCAAACGATTCAGTGTTGGGGACCTTGTTCTCAAAAGAGTCTCCTTAGCAACTAGGAATCCGGCTCATGGAAAATTAGGACCCAATTGGGAAGGAGCCTACAGGGTAATCAACTGCAAGAGGCAGGGGTCATACTACCTGGAGGCCCTGGACGGACGAAAGTTAGAGCACCCCTGGAATGTGGAACACTTGAGGAAGTACTATCAGTGATGAACTTGGACGAAATAATCCGGGGGCGAGGTTGATACTATGGGCAACTACAACTACAATTTGTGTTTACTTATACCTACTGTTGTGTGCTTATTACTACTATAGTGTGTACTAAGAATAAAAAGTGCACTAGTTCTTAAACTTTTGCACTGTCTACAGACTAGTTCACCAAAGACAAGGTTATGTATTTTCTTAAGTGTTTCAATAAGGCATCAGCTTCTAAAGTGTGCCATATTTGTGGACAATGTTCATGTAATGATATGGTTTGGATTTCTGATATACTTAATCTAGTTTCCATAATAATACCCACAAGGGGGGCAAAAGCCTAAGACGAATGAAAATCTCTGGACGCAGGCATACTCGTCCAAGCTTTCCTTTAAATAAGGATAAAGCAAAAAGAAAAAAGCTAAGGCATACTCGTCCAAGCTTTCCTTGAAATAAGGATAAAGCAAAGTGAAAAAAAGCTAAGGCATACTCGTCCAAGCTTTTCTTTAAATGAGTATAAAGCAAAAGGAAAAAGCTAAGGCCCACTCGTCTAAGAAAGAAGGCAGGCGTTAAGGCATAACGTTCCAAAGGCGAGCAGCTAGCCAAGACGCCTTAATGTCTTAGGACGAGTAAAACATTAAAAACGTTATAAGCTTCTTGTGAGAAGACGAGTAATAATTGCCTAAAGGACAAGCAAAAGTAATGCAATCATCATTATCGTCCTAAGTGGGTCGTCCATAAAGAAATCACATAGACGATCATTCAACACTTAGAACACTGTTTAAAAGACAATAGCATAAATGGTGAAAATAATGGATAAGCTCGTCCATACAATAGGTGACGGATAAAGAAAAAATATTCTTTAGTCTAAAGAGGGTAGACGACCACCGTCCAAAAACCTTTATAAAATAAGCCTTAAAAGGCAATTGTTAATAAGCTCGTCCAGAACACTCTAGACGAGGTAATTGTACTCGAATACATTTATAAAAAAAAAAGGGGTCCAAAAACAACGGACCAAAAAGAAAAGCAAAACAACAATAGCACTAGCTTAAAAAATTGTCTTCAAGAGGGGGGGGGGCATCAATGTTGGGGTCGTCCTGAGATGGTTTGGTGGTGGCATCGTCCTCAATGTTAACATCGTCTGAGCCTGTTTGGAGGAGAGAACTTGTAGCAGCACCAAGGTTGAGTTTAATGGTGCTAAAGTCAACTCCAGGAAAGTTGTCTATAGCATCCATCCTAAAATCTTCAAATCCTGCTGCATAGTTCGTGTCTAGCAGGTCAGTAAACTCATTGGACGCTTTGAACTCCTCCACTGCCTTGTCTTTAGCTTTCTTGACGAGAAGACTTAGCTCGTCATTCTTTTTTTGAAGAAGGTCAAGACGGTCGTCCTTCCTAGCAGCATCGGATTTCAGCTCCCCCACTAAAGTACTCAACCCCTCAGCCTCGTGCTTGGCCTTGTTCGCCACCTCGGCCCAAGTCCTGCAGTCATTTTTAATCTCTTCTATTCTTTTCTCTAGAAGGATCCTCGTCTTGTCCATCTCCGTGGCCTGCCTGGACACAGCTATGAACTTCGACATTGCCTACATGGAAGATAAGAAGGTTCAAGAGATAAAAATAACAGTGGATAACATGGCTAAACCAAGACGAGACAAAGATGCTCACCTTAAAAAGGTCGTGGACACCGGAGTGCTCAAACTCCTTCAAAGATATGTCGTAGCATGCAGCCACGTCCTCGCCTATTACAGCCTCTTGGAATCGTTCCCAAGCCAAATCCTCATTCTCCAATAAGTTTGTAGAAATCTTCTGAGGAGGCTGGGACGAAGCAGGAGCAAGGAACTTGGACGGAGTGACGCCAACAGGCGTAGATGAGTCGATATCGACGACTGTGATGGACGGCTGGGAGGAAGGAGGGTCAGGCCTGGCAGTTTCGGGCCTGGACGACCCATGCTTGGTCTTCTTTCCCCAACGACTGGGCAAGCTTCCCAGGTCCAAATTTTTGGACAAGCTCTTCCTCTTGTCTCTAGCAGCAGGACGAGGCTGGGGTTAAGCTTCAGGTCTGGCCGTCATGTCAGTCACCTCCTTTCCCTTATTTTCTTTCATGGTTGCCATTCCTAAAAAACACGTGCACATATATAAAATAAATTTTTTTTAAGTAAAGCACTCACGTCTACGAATAGTTTGCTCATGCGCGAGGGCTTCAACAGATGGATCAGTGCCAAGTCCCCACCTGTGCAAGCATCGAAGATTCACCAACGAGTGAAAATTTCTCTTGGGGTGTAGACGAGCCCTGTGGACACGGTCACGGTGGAACTTACTCAAAGAAGGATGTCTAACAGCTAAAAAAAAAAGAGTTGCACAAGACATTCCAAGCTTGGCCCAAAGGAGAATGAAGGCGTATTAAATTTAATTCAAGCTATTGAGGGCTGATTTGGCTTAATTGGGAGTGATTTATGTCGCAGATTAGTGGCTGATTGACTTTCCAAGTCTATATCAGTTAATGAAGATTTTTTTCCTATTCTGGAGCTGTTATTTCAGACCAAATCTACCTGAATTTAGGGCTTTTATTATTTAGAACGTTTTTTAGGTATTTTCCTTGTTTTTAGGTGCATTTAATACTTTTTAGGTCAAATTTGATTCTTGATATGGTAAAGTATCAATTAAGAGTTATTTTAGAATATATTTTCTTGTCTGTCAAGTTTTATGGAGCCCTTAAATAGGTCTTGAATTCTGTAAATGTTTTTCATTATATTATTGAATAAAAATCAGAAAAGGTGAGGCTTTGCTCTTCTTTTGGTTCTTCAAGAACTGTGAACTTATCAGGGATTCTTCCTTGTGGCGTTCAAACTTTATACCTTTGGTTCGTGATTCTTTATAATCATTGGGTCAAGGTCAACTTATACCTTTGGTTCGCGTTTCGATTATAAATGTTGGGTCAGGGTTTCTATCATAAATCTGAATTTTAGCTTTCCTGGGTAAATATTCCAATATTTTTGTTGGGTCTCAAAGCGTGTCGATTGAGGTTTAGATTAAAAAGTATTAAATGCACCTAAAAACAAGGAAATAAATCACCTAAAAAAAACGTACTAAATAATAAAACCCTAAATAAAAGTTGATTTGGTCTGAAATTAGCAGAGCCAAAATAGGAAAAAATCTCCATTAACTGATATAGAGCTGAAAAGTCAATCAGACATTAATACACGCCATAAATCACTCCAAATTAAGCCAGATCAGCCCTAAATAGCTTGAATTAAATTTATTACGTTTTCATCTTCCTTTGGGCCAAGCTTGGAATGTCCTGCGTTAGAATCATCCCAAATCTCTTGAATTAGCCCATTAAGTGCTTCTTTGATCTTCTTGGATCTTGCTCTTGTAATAGGCCCAATTGGAACATGCAATGGATCCTTGAATGCTTGTTGATTCTCATCACATACAAACCATATTTAGTCTTAAAAGCAGTTTTCCATTCATCACCTTCCTTCATCCTAATCTGATGATAACCACTCTTAAGATCAATTTTTGTAAAGACACAAGAACCATGTAATTCATCCAGCATATCATCTAATCTAGGAACGGGATGACGATATTTTACCGTTATGTTGTTGATGGCTCGACAGTCAACACACATCCTCCATGTTCCATCCTTCTTAGGAACTAATAATACTGGGATCGCACAAGGACTCATGCTTTCATGCACGTATCCCTTCTCCAATAATTCACCTACTTGCCTCTGAAGTTCCTTGGTCTCCTCGGGATTAATCTTATAAGCAGGTCGGTTTGGAATTGATGCACCAGGTATAAAATCAATTTGATGTTCAATCCCTCGAATTGGAGGTAAACCATGAGGTGCCTCTTCGGGAAGGACATCTTTAAACTCCTGCAAAAGAGAAACTACATCACTCGGCAAAGTACCGATGAGATCATTAGTACATAAAAGAGCCTCCTTGTACATGAGTACAATAAGGGGCTGGTGTGAATATAATGCCCTCTTGATTTCACTTTTTTTTGCAATGTAATTGAATTTTTCCTCTCTTGCTCTCATTATGGCCGACATCATCTCTCTTTCTTTTTCACTCTGATCAATGTTTTTTTTTTTTTTTTTTTCAATTTCGGCCTTCCTTTCTTTTTCCTTTTTTTTTTTTTTTTTTTTTTTTTCATTTGATCTTTGTAATTTTAATTGGTCCTCCTTGACCTGTTTTGGAGTTAATGGCACAAGAGTAATAGATTGCCTTTTAAGAGTGTGATGCGAATCTCAATTGACACGTTTTGAGACCAAACAAACAATATTGGAATATTTGCGCAGGAATGCTAAAATTCAGATTTTTGGTAGAACCCTGACCCAACATTTATAAGTGAAACGCGAACCAAAGGTATAAGTAATAGACCTTGACCTAATGATTATAATTGAATCATGAACCGAAGGTATAAAGTTTGAACGTCACAAGGAAGAATCCTTGATAAGTTCACAGTTCCTAAAGAACCAAAAGGAGAGCAAAGCCTCACATTTTCTAATTTCTATTCAATAATATATGAAAAACGTTTACAGACTTAAGGGCCTATTTAAGGGCTCCATAAAACTTAACAGACAAGAAAATATATTCTAAACTAACTCCTAATTGATATCTAACCATATCAGGAATCAAATTTGACCTAAAAAGCATTAAATGCACCTAAAAACAAGGAAACTAGCTAAAAAACAAGGAAACTAGCTAAAAAACGTTCTAAATACTAAAAGGCCGAAATTCAGGTAGATTTGGTCTGAAATAGCAGCTCCAGAATAGGAAAAAATCTCCATTAACTGATATAGAGCTAGAAAGTCAATCAGCCATTAATCCATACCATAAACCACTCCCAATTAAGCCAGATCAGCCCTCAATAGCTTGGATTAAATTTATTACGCCTTCATCTTCCTTTAGGCCAAGCTTGGAATGTCCTGCATTAGAATCAACTCAAATCTCTTGAATCAGCCCATTAAGTGCTTCTTTGATCTTCTTGGATCTTGCTCTTATAATAGGCCCAACTGGAACATGCAATGGATCCTTGAATGCTTGTTGATTCTTATCAGAGTGATAGAATACTTATTTGTGAATCCATCATGCGTAACCCTCCGATCATACTGCCATGGTCTTCCCAACAATAAACGACATGCATGCATGGGAACCACATCACATAGCACCTCATCCTCATATTTGCCAATGGATAACGCCACCAACACTTGTCTTGTCACCTTGATTTTGCCACATTCATTCTGCCACTAAAGCCGGTAAGATTGAGGATATTTCAAGGTAGTTAAGACCAATTTTTCCACCAAATAAGTGCTGGCTACGTTTGTGCAACTCCCTCCATCGATAATGACACTGCAAACTTTGTTATTTACAAAGCACCGAGTATGAAACAAGTTCTCCCTTTGGTTACTTTCTTCCTCCTTAACCTGCACATTGAGGACTTGCCTTGTTACTAATGAATCTTCAACCACAACATTTTGCTCATCATCGGCATCCTCCAAAGATGGCATGTCAACATTATCTACTTCTTCCTCATTCTTCGACTCAAGCTCGCCTTGAGCATTTATCACCATCACCCTTTTGTTTACACACTGGCTGGCTATGTGTCCTCGCCCTTGACATTTAAAACACTTAATATCACGGGTTTTAGAATTAGAAGCCTTGGTGTTACCTAAAGTAGTGGCGGTCTTTGAGTTGGCACTCTTAGATGGTTCAAATTTTGGCTTATTTTGTAGCTGCTCGTCTCTTTTTGGAGCTGTCTTCCACTGACTGGTGGTAGCCATAGGTTGTCCCCTCCTAGCCAATCCCTTCCGTTTGAATTGTCCCTCCACCTTTATGGCTTGATGCACCATATTCGTCAATTCAGCATAGTGCTGCATCTCAACTATATCCGCAATCTCACAATTTAAACCGTGCAAGAACCTAGCCATTGTGGCTTCCCGGTCCTCTTCTACATTTGCCCGGATCATAGCTACCTCCATCTCCTTGTAATACTCATCCACACTCTTGGAACCTTGAGTTAACCTTTGCAACTTTTGATACAATCCCCTATAATAGTGATTGGGTACAAAACGCTTCCTCATAAGCATTTTCATCTCCTCTCAAGTGTCCACGGGTGGCTCTCTATTCCTCCTCCTATTAATCAATAATTGATCCCACCACACAATGGAATAATCGGTAAATTCAATTGCAGCCAACTTAACCTTCTTTATCTCCGAATAGTTGTGACAATCAAACACCATCTCCATTTTAG